>NC_090741.1:125684426-125701926 GCF_036898095.1 Palaemon carinicauda | reverse complement strand
GAGCTGACCCAGGCTCCAGAAATAGAAGAGGAAGAAATCGACGAGGTGTCAGTTACATCGGTTCCGGCCACAGAACCTGTTCCCTCTACATCGTCTGCTATCCCAGGTATTCTGGGAAGGACTCTTTCTTGTATTGTTGAGATGATTCAACAAATACAAAAGAAAAATGATGAAAAGGATGCTGCGATGAAACTGGAGATACGTAGACTTGCAGCATCACCTGGGCCCCAGAAGCGACTCAACATGAAGGATCTTCCTTTGTGCTCAGATACCAATCCTTGGAGGTATGCTGAACACATGCCAATGACAACCGGGAAGATTGTTATATCGGAGAAGCTGGGCTCAATTCCCCTGGAAGATGTGGAATTTTGGCCCAACAAAGACTCTTACCTGGACTGCTATGTCCATCTTAGGAAGGAGCCAGCCTCAAAGGAGGAGACGGAGCCGAAGGAGGTCATAGTTCTTAACCATAGTAAAGCACAGGCGTTACTAACGAGCTCAATGAACGAGAGGGGCTTCACTAACTCAAAGGGGCCAGCCTTGAGTTAGAAGCTTCCCTCCTTTGTGGCCTCTCCAACCAGAGCCTTTCCCTTCATGGAAAAGGGATATAAGGCAGCCTTGAAGGCGGCGGAGGCAGGGAAACCATGCCCCTCCTTGGAGGAATGCAAGCCGTTATCCCTGAACTTACCCCTGGACCAAAAAGACTGGAAGGACGTCCACCTTACCTTCTCAGTTGGGAAGCTGGAAGCTGATATTGCCGAACGTCAGTTCGGTGAGGAACTTCCAAAGCTATCGGAGTTTCTCTTGCGCAGAGAGCAAGAGACGAAAGAAAGACTTGCGGCATCGATGTCGTTGCAAACGACTTTAGAAACGATGGCAAGTGACCCCAAGAGCCAGGACATGTTCATGGTAGTGGCCAAAACCCATCTGGCCACAGTTACAAAGGATCTCTATAGCTTTATCAAAGCTAGGAGATCCTGTAGAGAGTTTGTGTTCACCTCGGCTGCGGTGAGGCACGAACCGAGGAAGCTGATCTTCTCTTGCATCTGGGGTAAGGACCTCTTTCCCAACGAAGTGGTTAAAGAGGTAGTAGACAAGGCTGCCACGGAGAATAGGAACCTTCTCCAAAAGTGGGGCTTAAATCTTAAGAGAAAGTCTTCTCCGGATGAGGGTCCCCAACCCAAGAAGAAGACAAAAAGGCCTAGGCTATCCTCTCGGCCGGCTAAGCCCTACCGACAGCAACAACAGAAACTTCCTGCGACCGAGGTGCCTCAGATAGTGGCACAACCTCCAGCCACATACCAGTTGGTACCTCAACAAGTGGCGACACAGTCGCCGGTTTTTAACCCAGCTTTTGAAAGGCAGACTTCCTTTCGCTCAAAAGCTAGAGGAACAGCCAGAGGTTCTTCTAGACGCCCTTCAAGGGGAAGGGGATTCGGGGGAGGACGCGGTCAAGGAGGCAAGGCCTCAGGTCCACAACAGCAGAAGTGAGATGCTTCCAGTAGTAGGGAGACTACATCTATTTAGGGATCGCTGGACCTTCGATCCCTGGGCCCACAGCCTAATAAAGAATGGACTAGGTTGGAGCTGGAGCAGTCCTCCACCTTAATTTCCTCAGTTCTTCCAACACTCTACCCCCGTTCTGGAAGAATATGTCCGAGAACTCTTAGAGAAAAGAGTAATCCGAAAAGTTAAGTCCATCAAGTTCCAAGGAAGGCTGTTTTGTGTTCCAAAGAAGGACTCAGAAAAACTCAGAGTCATTCTGGACTTGTCGCCACTCAACAAGTTCAAAGTGAACTACAAGTTCAGGATGCTCACACTTCAACACATAAGGACCCTACTGCCCAAAAGGGTATATACCGTCTCTATAGACTTGTGTGACGCTTATTGGCATGTTCCAATTAATCGTCACCTCTCCTCCTACCTAGGCTTCAAGTTACAAAGAAGACTTTACGCCTTCAGAGTCATGCCATTCGGGCTAAACATAGCCCCAAGGATTTTCACGAAGCTTGCGAACGCAACCGTCCATAAATTATGCCTAAAGGGGATCCAAGTAGTGGCCTACTTGGACGACTGGCTGGTGTGGGCAGCATCCAGGACAGAATACATGCAAGCCTCCAAGATAGTATCCAGTTCCTGGAACATCTGGGATTCAAGATCAACATCAAAAAGTCTCGACTATCTCCAGCTCAAAAATTTCAGTGGGTGGGAATCCACTGGAATTTGGAGTCACATCGACTTTCCATTCCTGGGAAGAAGAGGAAAGAAATAGCATGATATTTCAAGAGACTACTGTTGGGTATGAGTTGATAGGAAGTTTCTATTAACCATAATAATTACCTGGAACATAGATGAAGAATTGTGAGTAATTATTTCTCAGCTGATCCCATCTTTGGTCGTCAATTTTTCTTGGTGGGATTTAATGATACGTTGGTATTCTTAAAATACAAGTTTAATGATATCTTGTGGCTACATTACTCTATGACAGCTGACTCCTAAGTGTGTGTGGAGCGTCATACACAATCTGACAAAACCAAAACATTTCTAAACAAAAAAGCATCGCTCTGAGAAGACTTAAATCCTACTCCAGTACAAAACTATAAAGAATTACATCCTATCTCTGAGGTAATCAACAAATGTTTGAATCCTAATACCAAAACAAATCATTACACTTATGTACAAAGCATAACATGTTTTTTTCATGCAATATGATGCAATGTTGCGCAATACCTGTAACACTTGAAATAATATAGTACATTATTACAATAATACATAACAACTACTAAAATCCAAACGGATATCAAGACGCGAACAGGAGAGAGTGCTAGGCTCTCTATAGTTTGCTTCGATAACAAATCCAGTGCTAAGAGCACAGCTAAAGGATGCAACAGGAGTCTCGAGAAAATAAGCATCAAACGCGCGAAGAGATCTAATGAGACCACTACCGACTCGACTGCGAACGCTTCTCAAGCCGAGGTCCAAAGCCAAGCAAATGAAGAAATCAATACTTCTTCAACCTCCTCCACCATCAGTTACTATCCACACAGACGCTTCAAAGGAAGGCTGGGGAGGCCACTCTCACCAGAAGAGAGTCCAAGGAGCTTGGTCCAATCTTTTCAAGTCATTGGAGGGAACCAGAAGACAATATGAGGCATCATGGAAGAAGCGGGTGTCCTTTGTCAAGGCGAAGAAACCAAAAGAAATCTCGATAGATTTCTGTTTATCATTCTTCATTCACCTTCATGAGCAGGATTTAGCAGCCAACACAATATCAATGTGCAAGTCTGCCTTGACAAGACCGATACTATATGCCTTTCAGGTCGACCTTTCTAACAACGTTCATAATGAATTCCGAAGGTCCGTGCTAAGCTTAGTCCTTCAGCGCCTACAAGACCCATTTCATAGTCACTAGATAAGATTCTTCATTTTGCCTAAATAATGAACAATGAGGAGTGCGCTTAGAAGGATTTGACTCAAAAAGTCATATTTCTGTTTGCACTCGCTTTGGGGGCCAGAGTTAGTGAAATAATGGCTCTCTCTGGAGAGGAATGCCAAGTCCAGTTCTTGGAGGGAGAACTGAATCTATTTCCAGACCCAACGTTTCTTACCAAGAACGAGCTACCCACCAACAGATGGGGTCCCTAGAGAATCTGCCCTCTGAAGGAAGATGCATCTCTATGTCCAGTGGAGTGCCTAAAGGTCTATCTTCATAGAACTTCAGACTTTAAGGGAGGACAGCTGTTCAGAGGAGACACCTCAGGTTCAAATTCATCTCTGAAACAACTAATGGCGAAACTCATCTATTTTATTCGCAGAGCGGATCCAGACAGTACACACGCAAGTCATGATCCGAGGAAAGTTGCCTCTTCCATTAATTTCTTTAATTATATGGACTTTGAACATCTTCATTCCTGCACCGGCTGGTAGTCATCCAAGGTGTTCTTTATGCACTATGCGAAGCAAGTGGAGCAACTCAAGAGGTCTGTGGTAGCAGCAGGTAGAATTCTTAAACCTGCTGTTTAAATCTGCGGGGAACAGTGAAATTAATTTGGGACGATTAATTAAGGGTGAGTGTGTAGTCACAGACTGTTACTACAGACTGAGTAATAGGCCACTAACGTGTCCTTACGAACTGTTCCATTAACTTTGGTGAACTAAGCATAATACAGACACATGTGCCAAGCGTTTTTTACGCTAGTGTGAATGAACAGTAATATAGACTGTATCAACATTATTAATAATTCGATTAAAGTGGCAAATCTGTTTCCTTTCTTAGACAAAACAATATTTTCTGTTTACTGTTTTCTTTATGCTTTTATGGATATCATCCACATTTTATAAATTTTATATATGTTGACTGATCTATATGTTTATTAATTTTCAATAAACTAGTTCATAGTGAACTTTGCGTCTTATTCGCCCACACTCATTTATTGGGAATTTATAGAGCATTAGGTTTAAAATATGGATAATTTTAACATGAAATGTCTTTTAAGATTGTTCCTCACTTCAAGCAAACATTCACTCGCCTTAATACTTCCTTAGGAAGGATTGATGTTGTGCACTAAGGGGTGATGGTGGAGATGCAAAGTTTGTTCCTATACGGATACAACTGTTGTCCGATACTTTAATAAGAGTAAACACACTGGGGGAGATGTCAGTAATTCATACTGACATTGGTGACTCTTATACAAACTTTGCTTTATAATGTATAGGTTGAGACCACTATACAGGCTTGTCATTTTGTCATCCATAGGTAATATGTACTCTTCGAGACTTTTTCCAAAGTCTAGTTCGACTCTTCCCAGTAGGGGGCAGGAAGCACTAACATAGTTCATGATTAGATGAAATGATGTATGACGGTAACATCATAGGTCTCTAGGTCTAGACGGACCAGGAAAATACTTTCTTGAGGGTATGGCACCGGTTGAGAATCCACAGATACAGTAATGCTCTGGTAAACTTCCATCAGGACGACACGGCCTGAGCCCAAAAAACAGATTTTGAGCGAAGCGAAAAATCTATTTTGGGGTGAGGTAGCCATGTCGTCCTGATGGACCCACCCTTCCTTTTATTGTAAAAAGGGCTTATTGGCCCCTCCCTATAATACAGTATCTGTAGCAGCTCGTGTATGGCTACAACGAATAAAGATGGCGCTGCCGTCTTCGTCATATACACACTGGAAACGGAATAGGAGAGATACCTTATGAACGGCTCTCTTTTCATTCTCGTTTTTAGATTCTTGTCACTGTACCCCTCGAAGCGTTAATACTGTTCGGGGTGAAGATAGTTATGTGGCGTGTCAAGAATACGTCCTCTGATACTATGCGATATCCCTGTTAGATTTATTTAGGGATATTCGCTCCAGGAGTTAGAATTCTGGATACCTTAAGGTAAAATTCCCTGGGAATATCACTATAGTCAAATATACCCTAGGAAGCTACCCTTTAGGAACTTCCATCAGGACGACATGGCTACCTCACCCAAAATTAGATTTTTCGCATCGCTCAAAATCCGTTATATTTGCTTGAAAAGGCCACCTTTGTAAACTGAGCCTTCCTACACCAATGTCGCCTAGACAGTGTCTAGGGAAATAGTTCTTGCTGTTATTAAAAGAGCTGAAGTTATTAAATTAGGATGTAATAGGATGGAGAGAAATACGAATAACTTTGGAATCTTCTATAGAATTAAAAGAGGGCGATATATTTCACTTTAGAGGACATGAAAGGAACAAAGAAAATGGAGTGGGTTTTCCTATTAATAAAAATCGTGCAGGTAACACATGATAATTGTATAGTATCATTAATAGAATTCCAGGATTGATTATCAAACTATAAAAGAATAGAATCAAGATCATTCAAACGTATGAACCTACAACATCCAATACAGAGGAAGAAGCAAAACATTTTATGAAGATCTGGAAATATGTTGAAAAAAAATATAAGATTTTATTTTCATTTATTTTGTGTGATTTCTATGTAACGTAGGTCAAAAGAAGAGAGGAAAATCACCCGTAGAAAAATCGGAGTAGCACCACGAATGACAGATCAGGCATGCTTGTAGAATCTGCTGAAAAATATAAAAATAATAAGCACCTTTCAGATCATCTCAGAGCACCACAGTGATTACATTTTTGTGTCATCAAGGCAATTTGTATTATCTCTTTTGTTTCATACCGATGTCTTGGGTCATAGGTGAAGGTACCAAGATGCCATTATTCTGCTTTAAACGGGCATTCTCTAACTTCTGCACCCCTGACTCAATCAATATGCCAATTATTTTTTTCTCTTTCCTGTGTTTGTTGATTTTACTGAGCAACCAGTCTCTGTTTGTTAGTCTGAAGTCCAGTTATACTTTTACTTCTTTGTCCATTTTTCTTATTGCTGAAATTATTTGTCGATTGTTTTCAGGGCAAAAATTTCTTTGGTCTTTGTCTTCTTCACGCGTAGCTGCCTTTCTACTGGCATTAATGTTCCTTCTATCTGAATTTTCAATAGTGTGACGGTTCTGCCGACCCCCATAGTTTTCTTAAGAGGTAATTACAGAATTAAGACCACCTTTCATTCTCTGTCTAGGAAATTATTACATTAGAACATGCTTCTAGATTTTACATAGAATCATGAATATTTGATGTTTAGAGTGGGCGGAGTCCTGCCCACCATAGCTTCCTTAAGGGGGTACTTAGAGATTCGGGACCACATGCATTATGTTCCTCGAAAAAATTTACACAAGAATAAAATTTTTAGTGTTTACGTAGTTTCCGTAACCTCTCTTTCTATAGAGAACACACACACAGACATTGCCTCTTTTATATATATATATATATATATATATATATATATATATATATATATATATATATATGTAACGTATAATAATATATATAAATATATATATATATATATATATATATATATATATATATATATATATATATATATATATATATATATATATATATAATTTATATATATATATAATATATATATATATATATATATATATATATATATATATATATATACATATATATACATATATATATATATATATATATATATATATATATATATATATATATATATATTATCTTTAAAAGTTAAAAAATTCGAGTGTGCCCTGCTGTCTGATTTCATGAAAGAGGGTGGACGGGGAAATTAGGAGTTTAGAAGGATTTGGAAGGAAAAGTGTTAAAATGAAGTACAGTGGGGGTGGGGGGGGGGGAAAAAGATTGGGCAGACCCAATAGCTCATTTTTTTCTTTTCTTTTTTTTTTTTTTTTTTTTTTTTTTTTGCCAATATCATGCCTTGTGGACTACCAGGGTGATTTCTTTTCCCAGCCTCCGAGAGACGTGTTTTCATCATTATTCATTTTCTGGGGCTTGTTTATTTGTGTTTATCTACAGTTTGTTTCATTTGGTTCGTCATGACCAATGAATGTAGCTATCCTTTTCCACCAGGGAGGCTTATTTTGTGCCTGTCATATCCTCACTTGTTGCAAGTTCTGGATAAATGTTTTTGAATCTTTCCCAGGTGTGCTTGGTTCTTCAGTGTTACCTGACGTTCACTGGTTTAAGATTGTATATGCTATGGAGTGTTTCGCTGTTTTCATTGTTGTTATTATTATTATTACTATTATTTTTTATGGTTTAGGCCATGAATGTTTCTTATGCTTCAATTTTGGAGTTTTTGTTTTAATTGAGCCATTGTGCATGCTAGTGCCTTTGGATTTCCGAATAGAGATCTTATCAGGCTTTTTTAGAGGATCAATTGTACGTTTTTATCCCATAGTTTGAAACGTTTTAATGCTCTTTTTCTGTGTTTTGCCAAATGGAGTGTTTGTTTAATATGGCAGATTATGCTAGTTCTTATAATAGAGAGACCAAGGAATTTAACTCCGTTATTAAACGGGATATTTTTTAACTGTTATTGGTGCTGGTTTATTTTTTGATACTGATAAGAGTTGGAATTTGTTGCTGTTGGTTTTTGTTTTCCTCTTATTTTCATAATAATTTATTCTTTTGAACTGACTTTCGGTTTTTATTTAAAAAAAAAAAAAATCTTTTGGAATTTGTAGGATGGATTATTACTTGTGTGATGTCATTAACATAGGCATAGTTTATGGCATATTCGGTGTTGGTTAGCATATCTCTTGTGTAGATGATAAGAAGAGTTGGGGATAGAATGCTCACTGTAGTACCCCAATGAGTGGACAGTGACGATTTATAAATGAAAGCAAAATGGATTATCTTCTTTATAATCGCGTTAATAAAAGTGTAGTCCTCTATGCCACCTTTCCATTGCCCGCCGGATAAGTTCATTGTGTTTAATCAATTTATGATGGCTAATCCTATGATCTTCCTTATGTACATATAAATGTATATGTATATATATGTATATATATATAAATATATATATATATATATATATATATATATGTATGTATATGTATATATACATATATATATGATAAATTTTGCACATTTAGACGTGTTTTTCATATTCAAATAAGCCATATATATATGGCTTATTTTTATATATATATATATATATATATATATATATATATATATATATATATGTACATAAATATTTATATATACATATATATACATATACATACACACACACATATATATATATATATATATATATATATATATATATATATATATATATATATATATATATATATATGTATGTATATTTATATATATAATGTATACAGTATATACGTATATGCATATATATGAGTGTGTGTATTTTTTTGTACATGTATTAAAAGTAATAGTGTATTAGATAAGAATAATAACCATGCTATATTCAATATAATGATTAATGTCTATATAACTGCAAATGAAAGTTGATATTACAATAAATCCTATTCTGAAGAAAGGAACATAATATGACATTTTAATAGCTGTGCATGTAAGAGATAGCCCTAATTTATGTGTGAAAATAAAGAAGTAGAAAAATAAAGGTAAAACAGTTGATGATATAAGTGGTTGTGTTGCTTACACTATGCTTGCATTACTCCTCGTGGAGCACTTGTGATGGCAGTTTCATTAGTATGGTAAGCTTTTGCAGGGAATCTGAGGCCTTTTGATTTGATCCACCATAGATATTCCATCCTTATACAGGTATTACCTTTTACTTACGAATTATCCAGGATTAACAAGGAATACTTGGACCATCAGACCATGACCAGGGGTGGTACGTTTCGATTCGGAAAGAAAAGACAGTCGATAATAAAATTTGTTTTAATTAGAGAGAGAGAGAGAGAGAGAGAGAGAGAGAGAGAGAGAAGAGAGAGAGAGAGAGAGAGAGAGAGAGAGAGAGAGAGAGAGAGAGAGAGAGAGAGAGAGAGAGAGAGAGAGAGAGTATTTTTTTGCAAAGGAGGTACTTATGCACTTAAGATTAATGTATATATGTATATATATAGATATATATATATATATATATATATATATATATATATATATATATATATATATATACATTTATATACACATATATATACATATACATACACACACACACACATATATATATATATATATATATATATATATATATATATATATATATATATATATATATATATATATATACATAAACATGTATATGTATATATATATATATATGTATATGTAAACATATATATATGTATATATATATATATATATATATATATATATATATATATGTATATAGATACACTGTATATATATGTATATATATATATATATATATATATATATATATATATATATATATATATATATATATATATATATATATATATATGTGTGTGTGTGTGTGTGTGTATGTAAATACAGAGTGAGATAAAGAGAAGCATGGAGAATTTAAGCTAATATGTATGAGAACTGTATATACACATACATATATACATATATATATATATATATATATATATATATATATATAAATACATATATACATATATATATACATATATATATCTATGTATATATATATACTATATATATATATATATATATATATATATATATATATATATATATATATATATGTATATGTCCTAATTCTTGTATGAAGATATGTGTTGTACGGCAAGGTAAATGAACTCTAATATCATGAGAATTCCACAAAACCTATAACTCAACATGTAGCAAGATTGTATTTTGATAGCGATGGGTAGTAAGTTGCCTTTGTGCGCTCAAGTAGACAAGGCTCTTACCTGAGAGTGTGTCGATTGTACAGTGTACTTACGAACGTTTTGTAATAAAGTGAAAATAAACCATGATCTGATGTCTCATTATCCGTCAACATGAGACATATTGGTGTCAGGTGTAAAAAAAGTCTGTTTGTGTATGCTGTGAGCGAAGTTGTTCTTTGAGCCAGTAAAATAAAAGTTCAAGATGCCTACTGTAGCTACGCAAGGAATAACAAAGCAGACGCTGCTGCTGCATGAGATGAGAACGAAGGAGCAGTGGGATATAGCGTTCATGTGAAAAATATAGACTGGAAATTAGAATGCAAGAATTGGAAAATAAGTTATATAACTTAGAACAGTTAATGAACAGAATGTTGGTTGAACGAGATGAGGAGCGGCACGTAACCTCAGCATATCCGACATACATAAACGAAGTCCAAACGCACACAAGTGAAAGTACACATGCACAGCCGAGTGGAGATACACAAATCGTAGTTCGAAAGTTGCCAGAACTCCAGGCAAGTGTTAGGCCTTTTGATGATCAATTGCTTAACGAAGGGTTTCAATCGATTGAAGTTTTTTTTGAGAGACTTTGAAGAAGCCACATTTGGGTGGTGGGAAAGAGAAAAAGCTATTCAAGTAATTGTTTATTAGTTTGCAACTCGCATTTTTTGGGATTACAATTCGTTTGCTACCCCGAGTGCCAATCTCCCAGGTGATAAAAAAGCAATTGCCCGTAAACATATTCGCAGATTAATAAACCCGTATTTATGTGGTTATTTGTTTGATGACAATCGCTCGTTATCAGATGTAGTGAGCGCGATACAAAACATTTTAGACAGTTTGCCAGAAGTAAAAATGATTGCGAATAACTCGACCGATTCCGAGAAGTTGGCAGCCATGAGAGGAACTCATCAACCCCCAAAGTGGGAGAGGGGAGAACGCAGTCAGCAGGTTAGAAGAGTCTTCAGATGCTGGCAGTGTGGGGGAGAGGGGCACCGCCAAGTGGAGTGTCCCACCCAAGGATCCCCCCGCTGTTTCACTTGTTAGGCTTACAGTCATCTATCTCGAGAGTGACCCGCAAAAAAACGCCAATGGGGGCCGGTCTGTGGCACACGCACACCTCCCCCTGCCCAACATCCAAGGAAAAGAAAACAGAGGAAGGGGGAGATGAGGGAGATCGATGCCCCCCACATGACATCACAAGCAGCAGCCGAGGCAGTACTCCCAATGACGACAGACTTAGAGCAGGCACTGGGACCTCCATCGATACCCCAGACCTCAGCCCCGCAGCACTAGGGAGCAGCGGTGTTGCAGCTGAGGTCATTGGCCTGTGCCCCATATATTGCAATGGCCATCTAGGGATGTTAGCAGTTAGGACTGACCTGCCAGATAAATCCATTCCAGCACTGATCGACACAGGAGCAAGCGTTTCACTGATTGATGAAATAATTCTCCTCAAACCCACTACAGTCAGCAGCATCCCTCGTCCTTGACAAGCCAGGAGGAAATAAAATATGCATAAACCCTACAACGATCGTCAACTTTAAGGTGGGATATGTGTAGTTTACACATGATTATTTTGTCTTGCTTACCTTGGGAATTCTGGGAATGCAGGCTATTTTAGGAATAGATTTCATTTCTAGTAATCAAATATGCCTCTTTGGGGGAAAAGATACAATAACAGTAAAAGCAGCTGGGTATATTTTGCCGATAGAAAGTCATGAGAGAGTAAGTGCTTGTGCGGGTATGGAGAGACATTTAAGTACGGTAATAGCTGTACCTGAGAGAGAAGTGTTGTCTCCCCAGACACTTTCGAGCATAACAGTGACCCCATGTCGCACTCTTTTGGAAGGAACCAAGGTCGTTGTTAAACCCCATGACAATTGGGCGCATAGAATTTCAGAGGGCTTATCGGATATAAAAGGGAACAGAGCTGATATAACGATAGTTAATTTGTCAAATAAAAGAGTTGTGTTAGGAAGTGATTCTGTGTGTGAATTAGAGTTATGTGAAATTGCTAAAGATAGGATGTTAGGAGCTACAACTCCAGCCCGCACAGACGAACACACTCAGAATTTGATTATGCAAGCACGAAAACTATGTCCGCCAGAATATCGACTTGTAGTTAGTGACATTGTTAATAATCATTCTGATATAATTGCAATTGGAGATGAGCCACCCGGGAGGACTGTCCCTTTTTGCATTGAAACTGGGCAGGCGGAGCCGATCAGGTCAAGGACTCATAAAGGACCTATTCATTTACAGGGAGAGATAGAAAGGGAAATTAGTAAATTAAGGTAACAAGGGATAATTGAGGAGAGCAAATCCCCCCTGGCTTCTCCAATTGTAGCTGTTAGGAAAAAGGATGGCTCAATAAGATTGTGTGTTGATTATAGGAAGTTGAATGCAGTCACTAAGGATAATGCCTTTCCATTGCCCTCGATCGAAGAATTACTTGTGAAGGTATGGGATAGTAAATATTTTACAACTATTGATTTAAAATCTGGATACTATCAAATACTGATTCAGGAAGAGAGTAAATGTAAAATGGCATTTATAGCTTAATTTTCTTCCTTTCAGTGTTAAAAATGCTCCAAGTCATTTCTCTAGAGTAATGATGGTGGTTTTGTCTCCCTTAATTGGCCATAATGTTCTTGTTTAGTTAGTCGATATCATAATTACAGGGAAAACGGCCGAAGAACATAATGATAATATTCGTAAAGTTTTAGAAGTATTGAGATGTAATGGCATGAAAATAAATTTGTCAAAGTGCAAATTTTTCTGTAAACAGGTCGAATTTTTAGGACACATAATAACCCAAGAAGGTATCTATCCTTGCCCCAGTAAAGTAGAAGCTATTAGAGAATTCCAAAGGCCACGTACCCATAAGGAAGTAGCTGGGTTCCTTGGGCTCGCTGGGTATTACCGTAAATTCATAAGAGGTTTTTAAGGGACAGATAGACCCTTGGATGCTTTAAAGAAACAAAAAGTAATAAATTGGGGAGTGGAAGAAGAAAGGGCCTTTAACCATTTAAAAGCTGCCTTAATTGGCAATGAAATACTCACATATCCTAGATTTGACCGCCCGTTTTTAGTGACAACAGATGCGAGTAGCATAGCTATTAGTTTCTCAATGAGATGATAAAGGTAGAGAGCGACCCACTTGTTTTGCTTCCTGGGCATTAAAAGGGGCAGAAAAGAATTATAGTACAATCGATCTAGAGCCTTTGGCTATTCTTTGGGTTCTAAAGACGCATCAGTTCTTTTTATTAGGTCAGTCGATTGAGTTGCAAAGTGATCATCGCCCCTTACGGGATTTGTATTATAATAATGATTTGACCTCTCGACAAGCAAGATGGATTGAGAGATTGTTAGAGTTTAATATAAAGGGTTTTCACCACATAGAAAGTAAAGCTAACAAGGTAGCTGATGCCCTCTCTAGAGGTGCAGTAATAGGAGTAACAACTAGGGCACAAAAGAGGAACAAAGAACGTAACCAAAATATTGAAGACCCCCATCAAAATAGAGAAAATAGAGAACGGGATGTGCATTCTCCCGAGGATCAATCAGAATACGGGAGCGGAGAGAGAGAGAGAGAGAGAGAGAGAGAGAGAGGGATGAGCGGTGAAGGTAAATATATGTGGGTGGCTGAGGATGTGACCAGGGGTGTCCAGAATGAATGACCTGATGATGCGGGTGTGATTAACTAGGGGGGTTGGGACATAAAAGAAGTCTGAGAGGGACAGAAAAAAAGAGGAATGGATGGAAAGAGTGCGAGAAGTGATTAAAGGGGAATCGGAGAGTTATCCGTCATTTCTGAATGTGCCTCCTGAGAATTTTTTTATAAAAAAATTATATCTTATATTGTGCTTAAGAGAAGAGGGGAGGGAAATTTTGTGCACGGGTAGTTCTTCCTCCCTCTTTAATTAATCGAGCCATCCACATTGTACATGTAAGTCCGTATGCAGGGCATTTAGGGATTGATAGAACTTTAAGGAGAGCACGTGAATCTATCTTTTGGTTAGGAATGAAAAAATCAATAGAGAATTATATAAAAGGTTGTCATGGCTGTAACTGTTTCAAAGAACATAAAAACACTGTACCAGAAGCCAGAAAGGGGCCTGTGATTCCTATTAAATTTTATAGGGTTCATATGGATGTGGTACGACCATTTCCTAATGGTTTAACACAACATTATATATGTGTATTTGTGGATGCATTTACTCTGTACACTCATACTTACGCATATATATATATATATATATATATATATATATATATATATATATATATATATATACATATATATACATATATATATATCTATACATATATATATATCTATATATATATATATATATATATATATATATATATATATATATATATATATATATATATATATATATATATACATATACATATATATATATGTATAGATATATATATGTATAGATATATATATATATATATATATATATATATATATATATATATATATATATAGATAGATACCAGCTGAACTCGGCTGAGTCCCTGGTTAGGCTGGAGGAACATAGAGAGTAGAGGTCCCCTTTTTTTTTTTTTTTTTTTTTTTTTTTGTTCTTGTTGATGTCGGCTACCCCCCAAAATTGGGGGAAGTGCCTTTGGTATATGGATGGATATATATACATATGTATATATATATATATATATATATATATATATATATATATATATATCTGAATATATATATGTGTTGTGTGTATACATGGAAAGAGAGAGAGAGAGAGAGAGAGAGAGAGAGAGAGAGAGAGAGAGAGAGAGAGAGAGAGAGAGAGAGAGAGGGAAGCATGAAGAATTTATGCTAATATGCACTCACACTAAAACATAGGTCAACGTTGAATTAAACAAATTGACATTAGAATATGAATTTCATAATAACAAATATTCAAATAAGAACACATTATCAATCAAAATTACCACTTATCAGTAAATAAAACCAGCAAATATTACTAGATATGTAATGTTAGGTATTGGAGTAAAAACATACAAGATAAAATCATACAAATAGAAGAAAACGAATAGTGTTTGGTTTTCTACTTATGATAAAGTTTTTTATTAGGTGTATGTGTGCGCGTGATTGTGTTGGTTTCAAAATCTCCATTTGTCAGTTACTGTGATATGTTATCTTTTTTTTTATCATTGTTTTATGCTATTCTGTTTTGATCATTCAAATATTTTGCTGGAATGATGAACACCGTGAAAACCACGATGGTGTCAAACAATTGTTTCAGTTACCTTTGTAGATTTCAGAGAGGAGTGGTTTTGCCATGCCAGTCACTGAATGGCCTATTTGAAGGCATCTGAATCAAGATATATTGGAGATTTTTTTTTGTGTGTGCGCCTAATAAATGGGCCTTATGAAAATCTCAAATCAGTAAACTTTAAATTTTTCTTGAGATAATATTTATTAGGAAAAGAGGTTGAGCTGGTGAGTGAAAAAGCATATCCGAAATGTAAAGAAGAATTTCATATTTTGATTCAGCAAATGCAACTCCATTATGCGATAGCGCAACAAAGAGCGAGAATTATCAGTAGAAATATGCCTGACGAGTATTCTTTCACAATAGTAGAATGTGACTTTGAAAAAGTAAATGAGCACATATTAGATGAATACCTCTAATTCTTCTGTTCAGTACTTAGGCTCCCTATAATGATCAGATTATTATTTACGTTTAACCAAAATAACGAATATAAACGGAAAAAAGATAAGTATCAGGAATAACGAGATAGAGATTGAGAGTAAGTGTGGAATGAAAGCCCATATAACTGAGCCATGGCTGAGCAGTGGTGGCCCTGGTGAGAGCTTGCGCAAAGTTGGTCTCACTTTCGTCTCACTATTAGTTGACCAGTCACTCTATGGTACCAGGCTAAAATAATTTTCTGTATTTTGCAAATGACCTATCTTTATTCTAACGGAAACGTGTGCTATTCTTAGCTCACTATGTAATTTTTCATAACTAATCTAGTATTTTCCTTCATGATTAGCAATTACAACCACCGTGATTCTGAAGTAATTTCATTAGAGCTTTTGTAATTACTCAAACCTAGTTCGCTAATTAAAAAAAAAAAAAATCTAAGGTCTTTTGTGCAGTCAAAATTTCAAAAATAAAAAAAGTTATTTGGCTAGGCAAAGAATACTCACAGGAAGACTAAATAGACATTAAGAAACTGAAAACAAATAAAAATATATTACAAAACCGTGAAGGAAATATAACGAAAGCAATACCTCACTCATTTTATCTTAAATCCTGAAATGATGTTAAGAATAAGTTGCACATTTTTAATTGTAAGATACGTCACTGAGTGAGTAACCTTTAACATCTGGAATGTACAAAAACAAAACAAAAAACAATTGCATCAGAAACAAAGTCATCGAAAGAAAGGCTAGGCAACAAGGATTAGAAAAATTTAACAACGAGAAGCTAAATACTCATGGAAAGAAAGGCTAGATAATTCCAGGAAAGAAAGTTTAGATAACTCCTAAAAAGAAAGACTAAAAGCCTTTGGAAAAGAAGGGTTTGAGAACTTATAAGAGAAGGTAGAAATTCCATATAAAGCCAAGGCTAATGGAAAAATCTAGACCCTAACAATGAAAAAAGAAAGTTTCTTTGGCAAGAAGTACAATATTTTGGCTATTAACTTCAGATGATATAGTGACTATTGAAATATCACGAGAGCCTTCCTTGATAGCGCAGTTCCTATCAATCGTATCTTTTACAATACTTGAGCACCTGTCAAAGGATGCTGTGATCTTAATTAGGGAACTTTGGTCATTGAACCCTCAGCATTTTCCGCCAATGGAACTTGAAATAACAACGTAAAGCTGAATATTTTTCCCCGTAACTCAATTAGATAACTGCTTAAATCATAAATGATAACTTTCAAGTTGAAGAAACCTTGTGCAGGTGTAAAAGCATGGGCCAGAGACGACAATTTTCAATGATCAATGTTACTTTACAAATTATATTATTATTAGGCCTACTTTAGTAGGTGATACTGAAAAATCTAAGAATGGAACTAAATCAATGAAACTTGTGTGTGAAGACCTAAACGGAAACTTGAGAGATTGTGAGCCTAGAATTGTTAGGAATCCAATGACAAAAATTTCAGAGATTTTTTTCTTTTTTTAAGATGGATAAAGATTACTATTACTAAATGTGACAGGTGTGCTAAGATTTGAAAAACAAGACTCCTTTCCTTAACATTTCCTATATATGAGCTAATTAGAGATTTGACTAGACCATAGTTTAGTATC
>NC_090741.1:125674426-125679426 GCF_036898095.1 Palaemon carinicauda | reverse complement strand
TCCAGCGTGCTGAAATCCACTTTTGCATCGAGGGCATGACTCGGTCAAGAACATAAGCAGATTACGTTCTCCCAGCAATCCCCGCGGACACTATCCCTGAAATCTTTGATTGGTTGTGCGAGCATGGGATACCCCAATAACGTACAACGACCTCAAATCATACCTCCTGGAGCAGTACACGTCTTCACCAACGGCGCACATAGTGGAACGTTTTCAGCTCTCAACAATCGTTGAGGGACCAAAACGCTTCGCTTGCTCTCAGGGAAATGACCTGTGTCGCTCGCCTGCAACCTACAGCAGACGGCTCTCCTCATGAAGTGAATCTACTTCATGCCCTTTGTGTATCACCCCTACTCGAACCTGTATGTGCTACCATCTCCAGCGTCAATATTTTGCCCATGAAAGACCCGATGACCAAAGTCGACGCCCTTATGGACAGCCATATCACCACCCTCCTGACCTCCATTAACGCCTCCACTCCTGACCAAGTGGACAACTATTTAACATCGATCGAAGCTGACGTGAATACAGTAGGACAAAGAGGCTTAACCTGTGATGTACTGGAGCGGCGACAAAGCCGCCCAACACATACATATCCTATCCCTCTCTTACACCCCAACCAACGATTTCTTCAGCCGCTTACAGATGCCCTTTGGCCGCAATTATACTAACCTCACTCCAAATTTGGAGCTGCTGCGAAAAAATTTGCGAATGGTTGTCAGCAAACAAAAAACGTGTTAGTAGGCCATCGCTTGTTGCTGTGGCCTCCCCTGTCACTAATCTTTTCTTTTTACATGATACAGGTACAGGTGTGGGATTTTTGATAGACACAGGTCCTTGCCGTTTTGCCAGGGCCCCTCTCCAAGACACGACATAGTCTGTCTAAGTCTACTGACAACTGCCTGATAGCTGCCAACGGCTCTGTGATACTCATCCACGGTTTTGAAACCCTCACATTATCTTTTGGAAGCACCAAATATAATTGGAAGTTTCTCGTGGCTGACATCACATTGCCAATCCTTGATTCGGACTTCCTCTCATATTTCCAACTCCTGATTTATGTCAGTAACCGTAGGTTAGTCAACTCGGATTTGCAATCCTTGACACCTCTCCAATCCACTCCCTCCGACCTCGTTCTCCATATCACGCCTTCACTCGACAGTCTGATGTCTGATCCACCCGTCAAGACCGGCATATCTCTGCCGTGGCTGAATACAATTGTACCCTTCAGCACATCCCTGGGAAAATGAATTTCGTTTCCAATGTGGTGTCCTGAAACACATGGACTGCCATTCACCTTTGATTGGATTACAATGCCTTGGCAGAAGCCCAACAAAAAGATCCTGAGTACCAAGCATGTAGGGTATCCTGCACATCCCTCCGTTGTTTCTCAAAATCTTTGGGCATTTAACCTATGGAAAATATAACTTTCGTCTTTATTTTCTTACCTTGCTTTATAAATCGCTTACCTTTTTCTACGGTAATTAGCTCTTCTAGGAAAAGGACAATTAAAAAAACAAACCATAGCCTCTGTACCATGGTCTTCTACAGTCTTAGATTAGAGTTCTCTTGCTTGAAGGTACATTCGGGCACACTTTTCTATCTGTTTATTTGTTTCCTTCCCTCTATTGGTGATTTTCTCTGTTGGAGCCCTTGGACTTATAGCATCCTGTTTTTCCAACTATTTTGTAGCTTATCTAGTAATAATAGTGATAATGACAAGTTTTCCTTCCTGAGTTTTCCAAATCCTTTGCTATATAACACAACACAAAATTCTTTCTTATCTTTGTCCTTCCTGAGCTTTCTATCAAAAACTTTTCCATTTAAGAAAGAAAACGTGTTTTATGTTTATTGTTCTTCTTTAGCTTCCCGTTGTCATTTATTTAGCCCATCGAGAAGATCTGTCTCATAACTGTCCTGAGTTTCTCATTGAATTATATTCTATTTGACAAGGGAGAAATTTGTTTCTTGTACTTGTCCTTACTGAGTTTCACATTAAATATTTTGCCATTTAACTCGGGTAACATATCTTTCTTGTCCTTGTATTCCTTTCTGCTTTTTCAATTCATTACTTTTCATTCTAACATTAACGATATAACTTCTCCTCGCAGAAACATAACTATCTGGTCCTTGCATTTCCGGAATCGTTTGCGGTTTAATCCTGCTAAGATATCTCTCTGGGTCTTCTAGTTTCTGAGATTTCCAACAAATAATCTACCAACTAACCCAGGATACAATGTTTCTCTCGTACTTTTCCCAATAAATCTCTCTCTCTCTCTCTCTCTCTCTCTCTCTCTCTCTCTCTCTCTCTCTCTCTCTCTCTCTCTCTCTCTTACCTTTATCATATATCAATATCTCAGTGAGCCCAGGAAAAAGCTTTCTCCTGCCATTATCATTTCTAAGTTTCTTATAAAATTCTTTGCAATTCTATGTATAATATAAAATATATTTTCTGTAAGGGATTCATTACATCATAATCCCTTAATATTAAATATTAATGATATATAAATCCTTTTGTGTGAAGACCGCGTATATCATAAAATTGGATAATTCATTAGGATATCAATCGAGTTAAAAAATCAGAATCTTTTGAAATTTATATTATTTAAGGTATCTTTAATATGTAAGATACACCAAAACTTCCCCTTAATCATCCTTGATTCAAATGATAATATTTCATTGTCACAAACGAAGGGAGTGACCTTATATGAAATGCCAAAATGGCCCAGTCATTAACTTTTATTTTGTCGCCGTGTGGGGGGAGAAGCGGATATTTTCGGCGGCGGAGTCAATAACTTCTATAACAAAAAATATATTCAAAGGAAATTATAAGGGACTGTTTAGATATATGTAAGATTTGTTTCTGCCAATTTTCATGTTCATACTTGCTATAGACATGCCCTGGCAGTCACTTTTATTCGTGAGTGACATGTTTTAGCTAAAAAATCAGTGAGGAGCGGCAAACTACTCCTAGAGTTTTACAAATATCCAAAGGATTTTCACAGGGTTTGATGGGAGTTATGGGAACTACAGTCATGCAAATTTTCGTACTAATACTCATCAGAGAAAAGTAACTGTAGTCATTTTTCGATATCTACGAGGGCCGATTTTCGCCGGCGCTGTAAATTACTCGTACAATACTTCACATATCTTAAAGAAATTATCATGGATTTATGGGATGGATATTCACTTTGGCCATACCAATTTTCCTGATGATATCTGCCGTAGAAAAGCCACAGCAAACGTTTATTTCGGTATGGGTGGAATGGTTATTTTTGACGGTGGAATAAATTGTTCCCAGAATAATTCACAAATCCCAATGAAAATTTCAGGAATTGATGGAAACATAGTTTCTCTGTTCCTACCAAATTCCATGGTGATATCTACAATTGAAAAGACACAGCTACCCTGTAGCCTTCTTGGATATACTGTTGAATGTAGGAACCTTACAGTGAATTGCGTGATAATGAGTGACATCAACGATGGACAATCCCGATCTCATAAACAATATCCCTCCCGAGTTGCACCTATCTAGTTTTAAATATATAGTTTTAATGGTATTACATGGCAAAGAGTTCTTAGATGTCAGTATGCCAGAAAACTTCAAATAAATCAATCAATCAATCAGTCCTAAAATTCAGAATAAAGGTTTTTTTATACAGTCCCTGTGTTATATGTCGATTAAATTTATGTATATTATGTTACAGTATTTTCATATATTAAATGTTAATAAAAAGATAAAGATTTTTAACTTAATATGTCATTGCATTGCAGATCAAGTGTTTCTGGATATTTCTCATAGTTGCTTCTGCATGGCATTGGGTCGCGTGTTGTATGGTGTTAGCCCCCTGGACATTTTCAGTCCTGCACGAATGATCTAGAGAGAAAACGGTTCGATATAGAGTATATATAGGGGACTTAAGGAATGTTTGAGGCAGACTTCATCCATATGTTTGTGTGGATATATTTTCCGTTACACCGCTCTCACCAGGAATTTTGTACTTCATTGACAACGATATGAAATTTCAGAGAAGATAAGGAAAACTTGGAAGATTGAAAATCATTAGAAGTTGATGTTCCAGCTCCTCATCTTCTATAATCCTTCAAAATTAGGAGTCGAGTTTCGTAGTCATCTGTTTCTCACTGCATAGAAACTTATAAAGCCAAAAACTACATCAGCATTGGGCTTTTTGTAAATTATTACCAATTTATTATGCTGTAAGTATTCTGGGGATCTTGCAAAATATTGTAAATACTTTTGTTAAATTTCAAATGGAGTTGTTGATACTGTTTGCTGGTTATAATTTTCTTTCGATCTATTATTTGTACAAAAATATTTCGAGCCTTATTTCCCTCTTGGGCAAATTTTATTACTTTTTTCATCCTTTCTTTAAGGAAGCAAGAGATTAATAGCCTACAACTCCGGAGATCACTTGACAGGTATTCACTTTTTATCACATTTTATCAAGAAATTTCATTATAATTTACATTTTTTTTTATATTATATCATTCTATATATTCCTATTCGGTACTTTATCATTAAGCCTACCTGTTATGTAAATTAATCAAAGTTGTCTTTTTTATATTTAGTGATTAAAATATTATTAGATTACATAAAGCGAGACCATTTCATTTTTTGTTACTATATCGTTCTATATCTAGTTTCAAAAAGCTATTTCCTTTTATTTATTTGAGTAACTTTAGCTACATTTTATAATGAGTTCTCTCTCTCTCTCTCTCTCTCTCTCTCTCTCTCTCTCTCTCTCTCTCTCTCTCTCTCATTAGTAGTTCAATTGATCAAACGGGAGAGGACAGGTGTTATTTCAGAAACATTCGTTGGCCGAGGTCATGAATACTGATGCCCCGGAGGAACTAACCGCTTTATCAAAGCGTCACGGGAGAAATTTCGAATGGAAATTCAGACTCCGAGAGGAAAAGAAATTTCTGTAAACTTTGTTTTCCCATTTGTCTGAGAGAGAGAGAGAGAGAGAGAGAGAGAG
>NC_090741.1:125636926-125669426 GCF_036898095.1 Palaemon carinicauda | reverse complement strand
AAAAAGCATAATGAGATGGAGAGTGGTTACTGCTGTACTCAATTTTAAAATGATTCGCATACTGGCTGATCTCTCTACTGGTAGAGCTTCTTTCATATCCTCATGTACGAAATTAAAATTAAAAATGGTTCTCCCCTCCGTAAAACTACCCAAGGATATAATATTCTTATTATCTATGCCAATCACCTTCTGAGATTCATAATATGCCTGCATGACTCTCTCTGGGAATGTTGCGTTTATATTATATATGGTACTTCCGTTAATGGTGATATGTATATTATTTACATTAGCATGGTGGAAGAATAATGGGTTTCTTATATAATCCCCTGAAAAATGTCTCATATCAATTAGTACCAGTGGCATCTTGTCTGGAATGCATGAACCAAAAGGTTCATTTATCATTATTGACAGTTCATTAATCCCAACAACGTATGTCTTATAAAGAGACTTGCCGAATATGTATTGTATAGCCTTTGATAATAATGACTGATTCAATGCAGCCATAGCGTTATAATGAGGATTGACACGATCTATCCATAACTTCTATTGCTGTATTGTCAGACTATTTAAATGTCACTCCTTATCCGTGTTCATAACCCAACTATCATTCGCCAACTCTAATTAAATTCTCAGATTGACAGAATCCATTAGAAACATGTCAGTAGTTGCTAAATCTAGTAATAGTGGGAAGTATGTGTTAACTCCATAAATTTTAAGCTTGGGCATCTGCTTAACTTCCAAAAGATTCCCCTCCTTAAATGTATCACCAGTGTACTGCTTCGTAATCTCGTTCTCTTCACAATAATCATCATGGAAATATCCACACCTCGCTATATTCTCGAGTGAGTCCGGCTTCACATTCATCAACATTTTCATATACGATAACTAATTGTATAAAGGACATGACTCGACCATTTTTTCATTCAGAAAGACGGATACAGACTTGAATAATGTATTACTCACCCCGTTTACTACTCCCACATTTTGTGCCACTGTTAAATAGACACCATTTCTAGTAATACAAATGAATAGTTCTAATGTTATACTCGATAAATCAAGAAAGGAACCGACCACCCCATTCACACGAAATTATACTTATCAGCCAATACCTGATTAATTCCCACATTACTGGGCATGAAGTCTACCCTCTCTTTAGTATCAACTGAACTTTCAATTAGTCTCTGCCTGTTAACATTTGCATATGATTCAGATATTCCTGCAATATACGAAGACACTGGAATCTTATTTCCACTTCCTGGGGTATTCAGTGTCTTTCCAGCCATGATTTGAAGTTGAAAATTCTGCGTAGTTGTGAAATAAGATTAAAGAAAGGATATAAACCCTATGATGTCCCACATCCTAATGAATGTAGAAGGTTATACACATCATTCTTATGCAATCTCCGCCTTCCTCCAAACTCCTTCTTAGTCTTACGAATCTCTTTCAAACTTCTTCCTTTTTTTGACTTCCTTCTCTTTCCTGAACCTTTTAGAAGTCTTAACCCTGTTGACTTCACTGCCAGAACTCAATGTTTTTTTTAGAGATTCATTTAATGGTCTTTCCACAGTTATCATATCGGACAGTACAGCCCTAACAAATTCCTTAGCTGAAGGATTGAGAGCTTTGAATATAAAGGGCCATGATATAGCTGACAACACACGTCCTCCCCATCTTCAAGTCGGATAAAATATTGAAATATCTTCTAGCCCACCACCTCTTCTTAGGGGTGTAGAAAGAAAAAGCCTCCTAAATTCCTCTTCTGATGGTGGAACGAAAGTCAGCCTCATGATCTTGATCGTATCTACTCCGAAATAGTAATATAAAAAGAAAAACTCGGCAGTAGTACAGTCTCCTGTGATGGTCAATTGTCAATTAATGCTAAGTAGATCGGTATTCATCATTTTATTTACCTAACCCTGACGTGGAGGACGCAGGTCACGCTAGAGTTTCCAACGAATCTTATAGTTCTCCCATTCTGATCTGTAGTGATTATAGATATTTGATTCAACACCTTTGTATTTAGAGGCTTATATAATGTGTTATGTATACCTCTATTCTTGTCGTTATCTATATGGAAACAGCCAAAAATATTTACAAGTCTGCCAGCAAAGTAACTCGTCTGAATGACATCCGAATAAATATATATATAATCAACTCCAAAATTCTCAGATGGGAATGTATAGCTTGAACCCTCTCTTTTCTCTCCTTTTCCATAGATTATATATTCTGTATCAGCTCTGAAGCCCAGCAGATTGGATGCTTCACTGCTGAAAGTTATATGAATTGTCTGCACATCCCCCTTCCTCAATGAATCACCCTTAACATATTGCATGGTTATTTTTTTCTGAGTGTCATCCCATTTGAATATGGGTCTGCGTTTAATGAATACTAAATATCTATCACTAAAATAAACCTTTAATTCCTTATTTAAATCGTCGTTTAAAGTCTTAACCAACTTCTTCATATCCCCTGCCATGACACTTATATTTGGCGTATATGCATATGTATGTGCCACCATACTTTCAGCAGTGGAAGTATTATTAGCAGACTGGTAGCGTGTATGCACCTTGATATGAAACTGTATCATTCGACTTTGTGGCGTAGTACTGAATTGGGTGCATGATAGACACGAGACCCACTTCATACTTATAATCATCCACCAAAATTATCGGCGTAGCAATCCTATTAATAAATCTACTAGGCTTGTTATCTGGATATGCATCTAAGCAGCCTATACTGGTTAAATAAACCGTGTAGTCACCAGACATCTTCTTACCCTACTGAGGGGGGATATTTCCGTGAGTTCATATTTATAACTATATATGCAGTATACATTTTTAGGAGGATGTAATTGAAACTCAATTGTTTTATTTACAACATTTCATTTAAAAAAAATAGTTTCAAAATAAACAGAAATGGTTAGGCTTGCGAATACATTGACAAATAGCAACATTCAACCTCTCCTCTGTCAGCCCCACAGGTATCTCTATTTTCTTCATCAGCCTTAACAAAATTATTTACAATTTCTAATATCCTTAATGGTCCCAGAAGATTAGATATAACCATATCCCTTTTATGTTTTTCATCCAGACTAGAAAATAACTTTTCACCTGCGACGATATAAACAGTCCTCCTTTCCAGTTCTTGATTAAAGGCGAATATACTCGATATATAGTAGGCCAGCCACTTTGCATCAATTCTTCCTCTCCTGCCAATACCTAATGGGAAAAGCACATGTTGAACGTGATCAAATTTCTGGCCATTTAGCTTATCCTTCAAATTTGTTAATGCACTGTGGAAGTGATGTAATCTCCATTCTACTGTATCTTTGTGAAGTCTGTTCATGTGATGTAGATATTGGGAATACTGAACACTATTCCTTGCATATGGGTTATTCTCAATCGGCTTTCCTATACCATACTGAGCTATTAAAGTTGCCATGACTGGGTTATCCACATAAAAATCAAGCGTGGATGTGTTCAAGTTGGCCGTACCCGGCACACTCCTATCCCTTTAACATGAGTAGCTTGCGCCAGGTTTTTGTATATCTCATCCCTGCCACATCTGCATAGGGGTATGCCTCCACTACATCCTTCATGGCCCCAAAATTCTTACATGCCACTGCATTGGTAGCAGTGACTATGCAGATACCTCGCTGCTTGTAGACGGGGTTGGTCAAGGATCCGAATATTACCTTGCAGGAGCTACTAACTTCCATCTTGAAGAAAGCTTCAAAACTTTTGATTGTCTATGGTCCTTCACCCAACTTATGTACAATTTGTTTATCAATCCTGCCCCCCTAACGACGTGATATTTCACGTTCCACCTTATCTGAGGCTCCGCTTGTAAACAACTTCATCTAGGTGTATACTTATCTTGTTATCTTCAATTAACATGTACTATCATGTCATAACTCCTTTCATCTGATTACTGCTCTACCCTCCACTCCTTATAGAACAGGTTATATCACGATTCACGTGCCTCGTAGATGAAATATATACATCAATTTACGTACCCTAATAAGGAATCCAGGAAATTTCCTGATAGGGATATTTATTCTAGAGATCTCTTTGATGTATAGCCCCTCCCTTTTTAATTTCATAGACAGTTTTTAGCTGCTTTATCAGAGCTTTATTTTTAATCATCCAGTGAGGTATATTAGCAGTTTTTATTCATAGTCCTTGAGATATTTATCCTCAACCCCTTTTTTACCGTCAAATTTTTATATCATATCCAAAACATTGTACTTATTAATCAGTGAAAGGAGATCCCCATTATCATACCATCTTACGCTAACGTGACCTTTCTATGTACTTTAATATACTATTAACATAAGGTATTCTCTGCTGAGTGAAATACATGGGGAAAATTTCAGCTAGTGAAGGCCTGCTAATGGGGTTCTGGTTGTTTATTTTGTATGTCCTGAGAGGAATCGAATTATTCTGCAGGACATTCCTCATATCTCTTATCTTGGGCGCTATAGTAGTCTTAACCCTTTTTTGCGGACTATCCCTATTTCTCTTCCGACGTTCAATAATCTTCAAGGGGATATTGTTGCTATTTCTGACCTTTGCCTGATATGATACATTCAAAGTTTTGGGTTTTTCCCGCACATTTGAAATACCAGTTCGTTCCCCATCATCAGATGTCTTTTTTCCCATCATCCGCTCGTAAGTAAGTCTTGGAATTAAATACAATTTGCTCATGCCTTTTTTTTTATTACTAGGTTTATTTGAAAATACTTGATATTAGTCCTGCTGCCAGTAGTAATAATACAGACAGAATTGCTCCACCTCTCCTATTTTGGACAATATTCTTTTTCTTATGCATTGGTGTTTTCCTCAGTGCAATTTTCCGCACTTCCTCCCTGTATCTCTTTAATCTCCTGATATCATTCACGTCCTGTGTCAGATTCTTCTTCAAGAAATTCTAAAATATTTCAGAAATTGTATTAATATATTTCCCCCTAGTACAGCTATTATTTTACACGTATGTGGGGCGGGTAAATGGGATAGAAAAATAATGAATTCCTTATTCTTTTCTATTAGACCCCTCCTTTTACAGCCGGTCATACTTGAATTATATGGCTTTCATCAAGCCATGAATTAAAGTGGTCTGGGTATCTACTCCACTTAACTGAATACTTCCTTTTATCACCAACCGTTTTTCTCCTTAACACTATTATATCATACAGTTCAGGTAGAGTCGTTGGGATTAATTCTTCTCTATAAAACACACCTTGAATTTCTTCACCACTTAAATCATCCAAATAATAGACACTCGGTTGCTGACTTTTGTCAATCCTTATCCTGAAGATCTCATAAGTATTCTGCACTGTAAAACCACTTCTGAAGGGAGCATTCCTTTTCTCATAGGCAATACATACAGTCCTTCAAACATTGAGAGTGAAACTGAATGTCTTTCTAGTCTCGTCCTTCTTAATATACATCCTCGCAAATCGCCTTTCCACATCTTCTCTTGCGGTTAGTGCATGAATCTGATTGGGGGTCTGATTAGCCCCTAACCCGCGATAAGGTGAATCATTATAACTGGTAACAATGTCATTTAACACATTTATATAAGTGAGTGTATTATTGTGAGTTAAGTGTTTGTAATTTTTACTCTTCAATGTTCTAATCACCCGCTCAGCAATTGAAGACTTGAATATACACTAAACAATTTTATCTTTTTCCCATCAAGATATTGACGGACATATCTATTATAGAATTCCCCTCCCTCATCAGAGTTCAGACGTGACACTCCCTTAAAATCGTCACTGTCGAGGACAGTTTTGAGTGCCTGCATCACACTAGTGCCATTTTTCTTCTTTATGGTTACTACTTGAAGATAGCGGGAAAATATATCAATAACAATCAAAAGATTTTTATAACCACGGTTGTATCTCGCAAGTCTCGACATGTCAGCGAGATCACAACCAGCTATAATTCTAGGCTTGGGTGATAGTACTTTCCTCCTTGTGAACTTCTTCCGCGTGATTTTATGTAAGGTATATGATGACTGGCTTTCTAGAAAATCTCTAACAATACTCCTAGTAATGTTTTCATTCACTTTTCTCGCATTTTTAAATAATGTCTCTTTACCACCGTAGCTATTCAGTGACTTTTCAGTTTCGTAAAGTGTTTTTAAAATCGAGTTATGCCTTCTGCTCACCATTGAAAAAATACTTGATACTTGTTCTCCCCTACTATGTTAGTACAAAGTTGTAATTCTTCTGGAGTATTCGGTCCCAGATCCACTAATAAATAACCATACTTATTATGAGATAAAGCCCTTTTATATATTTCAGTAAAGTCAGGACCCTTCCTCTTGCCATACAACTGACGTCAGAGTATTTCGATCTGACCAATATCCCTATTCCTCATTAATATATAATGAGAACAATTCAGACTTATACGTCTGCTAAATTTACCCGAGTGGAATACGTTCTGAGTTATAAATATTACTGAAATATTTGATTGTCGACCTGCAGTGAATGCTTGAGTGACAAATTTATTATCACACGCCTCTATAAAGCAATCATCAAGGACAAAAAATAAGCCCAGATATCCTTCAGCACTGTCTGTATATTCAAAAGGATTCAGGATCTCCCTACCAATTCTAAATTTATTTCTAATCCCGGTAAGCCGCCCTAAGGGATAGTGTGAAAGACTTCATGATATTTTTCGATAATCTTTTGAGCCAACTGTGTTTTCCCTGAATTGCTATATCCAGCTATTATTATCCTGGATGGGGAGGAAAATAAATTTGTCACGTCTTTAGGGAAGCTTGAAGTTGTCATTGTGAAGGTGTGAATGCCAATGAGGAACTATTTCAATATATACATATCTATAAATTATATTATAAGGGGTGTTAAGTTTAGTGAAACACTGGATTTATAATTTCTAAAAAAATTTATTTACATTTATTTAGTTTCAAACTTTTGTATTTCCTTCATTCAAGTGGGTGCTATTATATAAAGAAAAAATGATTCTTTATTTAAATCTGTTTACACAAGGTGTTTTTAATGTTTCAATTATTAGGGCGTTAGCTACTATAAATATTATGGAAATTATAATGATAATGATGATGATGATGATGATAATGATGGTGATGAGGATGATATTCTGTTTTTCTTTTAAACAAAATGAGTTACAGATACATTTACGGACTTGAATCCGGTCAGTGTCACAGTCAGTGCTGTTTACCATGAGTTAGGGGTGAGAAGGAGAGTATTAGAGGGGGAAAAAGTGAGAGGTGTACAGCCGTAGCAGGGAGTAGCGGTTAAAAGGTGAAGTCTTCGCCTTCCTCATGAATTTCAATCTCTGTGAGAATTATTCTACCAGTCTGTTTACCCCTTCTCTTGCGTGAATTGGGATTGTTGTGCATTCCCCTCTGTTTGATGCAACCTGTGGGAGAGACACCTGTCTGTAATGATACCATCCCAGATGTAGAGGGTGAAGAATGTGTAGGTGGAGGAGGAGGAGGAGGAGGAGGAGGAGGAGGAGAAGGAGGGGAATATTGACTACGTACCCTCCTCAGTGCACTGTTATTTTTACTCCTTCGTCTCATAATAATTGACTTCTTGAGAAATCTTTGCAAAGAAAGAGTAGGATTAGGTCTTGGAACAGGAGGAGGAGGAGGAGGAGGAGGAGGAGGAGGGGCGAGAGGTTATCACACGGAGTGTGATAGCCGGAGGGAGGGATGAAAGTACATTAACCCTTCCAGCCATATCATCACGAATCTTTGGATGACCGTGTGAGTGAGATTCATATGGCATCAAGTAATATCTCTTATCTTCGTAGGGAGATAGGGCTATCTTACGATCACGGGTTAAACACATAGTCCCTTCAACATTTTGCAGGCTATACACTTCTTTTGTCAATATATCACTCTCCCCTATGGAATCCTTATATTGCTGATGCTCTATAGAATGTTGGATTGACTGCTGAATACCTTTAAGAGTGTTAGATCGGCTATTCATTGTCTTGTAAGAGTATACTTTAGGCTTGACACCTACAAATTTGGTGATGTGGTCATTTGCAGTCTCAAGCTTTAAGAGACCAAGACTCCCCTTCTCTCTAGCATCGTACAAATGATGGTCATCGGGAAAGTTACTAAAGTCAAAATATTCGTTTAAAGGGCCTTTTAACTCATCATCTAGATTTACAACTTCCAAAGTGAAGAAGAAACTATCAGTATCCATGTAAAGCAGCTTTATCTCTTCACCGTATAATCTGACGAGGGTATCATAAAAGAAGTCATACGTAATCTTCTTTGATAAGTCTAGGATAGAGAAACCAATGTATATTGGAGAATCTGCCATAATATTCGTCATGGTGTGATTTACAATTACTCTATCCTCATTGATGACATCAACAGACTTGAATGTATGTTTAGAGACATTTCGGAGGAGTGTGTCTTCATTGTCAACGATTACACTCTTGGTTGAGTAGTTTAACTGATTTTTAATCGTAACCCCAAAAAGAGAATTCATCATAACTTTTATAGTTGATTTCTTATCACAATCTGTCTCCCTCGCGCGCATAGCCGCACATCCTGCTATATACTCACGAAGGTAGAATTCCTGTCTGAATTTATACACCTTTCTGGTAGTCGAAATCTTTAACCCTAACCTTATGAGTGTTTGCAAGAGGGGAAGGCATATTAATTTATTATTCATGGGGAGGTGTGTACCCACTAGCTTCCTATTTTTTCGTGGGATGTTAATATTCAGTTCCTTGAGGAGATCCTGAGAATATTTAGAGATCAGATCCTTCGTGATATTAAGATGTTGCATAGCAAGGGGGAAGGCATCAGTTCTCACAGCCACAGAATCTTCAAAATGCACAGTGTCACATAGAATAAAATATCCAATATCGTCATGCGCATCAATGGACAAGATATCCCGTTATCTGAAAGTATCCAATTCTGAGAGGGATATCTCTGAAATATCATCAGGCAGCATTCTGAACTTTGTCATGACGGTCGGGTAAAGAGAGGTGAAATCTGCATACAGTATATATTGTGATTTAGTCAATGAAGGATTAAAGTTAGGATTTATGGATATACTGTCGGCGATTGCGTGACGACGGATTAGACTGCAGAACCCTCCTCGAATATTTTCTGTGATAAGTTGATACAGCTCTCCATCACTGATGAGAGGTAGTTTTATACATATTCTACAAAGAAAGGCTTCCAGAGAGAGAGAAGTGCAGGTTAGGAAATATGTGCAGTCTAGGCGGTAAGAAGAAAATAAGGCCTCTCTCCATGCCATAGAAATATCACACAGCATTGCAACATCAACTAGTAGGTATAATAAGGTATAGTCAAGGAGATTACCACATTGTGAAGCCTTCCATACGGATTTGATATGTTCGTAATCATCTTCAGAAATTGAGTAACTCGTCAACCTATTATTGAATTTATTTCTTGCTAGGATACCATCTTTAAGAAGGATGTCATACCCCGAACCATAATCATAAGGGTAGAATTGTTTGCCAGTCTTAAGTATGAGATCCTTTTGTTATATGCAGTGAGCCATTATCACGAATATGACTCCTAGCCAAATTGGAAATGCTGCCTTTTATTATATTGACTGAATCTACGAATTTTATCCTGCCTACAGTGCCGTGATAAAATTTTAAACTGTCATTCTTCAAGATATTAAATCTAAATTAAGGAGAGGTATGCTTTAATATGAGGAGTATATCATAGGGCAAATTATGTAAGTACACTCGGAGGGTTGGAACGACATCCTTATTGTTAAGATTGCATTTATTACATAGAACACTCTTACAATTATCATATTGTAAATAATGCAAATGATGCCAATTTTTACCTATATTCTCATTAGATTTAACTTTACATACATCACACTCCACAGCCTCTTTGTAATCCCTTAAGCTTTTCTCAGTCATATGAAAGGGATATTTTGGCAAACTCTCGCAAATATCTTTCTAGTCACTTATCAGGTTATTCAGCATCACATTGATGTAGTCTTCCCCGTGACCGATTTTGTGACTTACATACTCACATGTTATACCATTAACGATAACATACGCATAAGCAAAGGGCTTTTGTTTAGATATTATTTTCTGATCTCCAGGTGTGTATATGTTATACGCCTCAAGGTCCATGAAAGCAATGTGAGACCTTTTAAGTAAGGCAGCCTTGTTTTTAAAGGTTTTATACGAGCCACGTAGTGGGTAAGACACTGTTGTCATACTTTGGCAGGAAGATGTGTGCGAGTGACAGAGGTCATCCGAGGAAAAGGATGTTAAGCATTTCTTGCATATACTTTGAATCCTCTTATGACGTACTTGACTCTGATGTCTGCATAGACACTTCATGAAAGTGAGCAAGTTTCTAATAAGGGCAACGTGAATATCATTTATTAGTAGGAGAGGAACAAAATGAGTGGCTGAGGGGTTCCATCCTGTCCTGGCTAAATGAACGGTGTAATGATTTTTATTATTTATTTTATTTGATTTCTCTATTTTCTTCAAGGCATAGATGTAGATGTTAATGTCATTATCTTTCTCAATAGTCTTTAACTTTCTCAGGATATACCTGCTGTTCGTTTAAAGTTAATATTAATATTACCCCCTATTTTATTCCTAACGTCTCTATTCAAATGCCCTGGCTGAATTTCTGGCTTGGCTGTAATAATAAAAAATGCAATCAGGGAAGTGATAAAGCAATTATAACCGCTATTAATATTGATTATATTCTTGGCTCCTCCAACACCTGCAGGATATGGGGTAAAGTGACCAATATTACCCAATTCTCTATGGCTAACACATAACTCCATATCTGCTATTTTCCTTATATTCCATCCAGATCCTTCAACTGCATTCATTCTGCATGACAGGTAGATTTTCCAAAGTGTAATTAATGAACTCATCCTCCTCCCCCAGGGTGACTATGGAAGGTGTTGTTCGCAGGTAAAAGAAGTTAGAAATATGAGTCCCGTTGTCAGTTATTTTACTTATCTCCATTTTCAAGGTGAGGGAAATATTTCCCAGGAATCTGTCAAACTTATTCAAGGCCATCTTGATCATCTCTATAATTAATTGCCTCTGACTCGAAACATAATTGATAATGCACCTGTAACTCACCGCATTCAGGGGTATGTCAAAGATTTGGAAGACGTTGTTCTGCAACTTTGGACATCCGGGAGAGTCTTCACCATTCTGATCTTCCGAGGAAGTAGGAGGCTGTCGCTCACCACCACCAGCATGGTAGGGAGCAGTAGAAGAAGAGGTGGAGGCAACATCACTATTAGGAAACGGGGAAGAGAGAAAGGCTCACTGGCTTCAAGATCCTCCAGAGCTTCAGTGCAGGAGACTACTTCTCTCCCATCTCTGCTGGTTGGCAAGATTCTGTAGTCGGAGGGGAAAGTTTCACCGGCTTCGATATCATTCAGAAGGGCTTCAGTGCTTGACTTTACTTCTTCCCAGTCATCTCACGTTGGCATCATTCCGTAGTCAGGCCATCGAAGTAAAGTATTGCGGTCCTCATTGTTATATATTACTTTAGTTTATCTTAACTTATGATCAATTCCATTTTCTGTTATTGTAGTGACGTTATCATTACGTCATGATTTTCTGTTATTGTAGTGAAGTTTTTATTACGTCATGACTCCAGCCGTTGGGCAGTTGAATTTGAAATAAAGTCAGTGTTTGCCTCCATGTACTAGAGAATATATTTCTCTTCAAGAACTCGTCTTTTCATTTCCTTTTTCTGCATGCATCTTTACAGAGAATAACTAAAATAGAAATTAAGCAGGAATATTACAAGTGGCGACGAGGAATACAACGAAAAATAAATTGATTAACCATGGCTACACAATATCCAGCATTCAATCCTAGCTTAGAAACTGTAGTTGAGTTTCTTGAAAGATTCACAGTTCAATCTGCTGATTTACTGCAGCAAGCTGGAGACGACAGTACTAAGAAGGTCAGTATTTTGGTCAAATCTCTTCCTGTCGTTACTGGTGTGCAACGGAGACTTAAATCAGTGAAACTGTCAGATGCCACATACGAAAATATTAAAGAAAAGTTAATTGCTCAGTATGAGGTTAAAAAGAGTGTGATAGGTGCAACGGTATAATTCCTGAATAGGAAACAACTTCTGGATGAATCTATTGAAAACTATGCACGTGCATTAAATGACTTGTGTTCAAATTGTAATTATAAAGATTGCTGTCGGGACAGGTCTCTGCGAGATGCATTTGTGAGTGGCTTGATGTCTGCCAGCATTCTCAGTGGTTTGTTACAAGACTGTGAAAACCAGTCATTTAACGAGTGTGTTGAGAAGGCGAAACTTCTGGCAACATTTTCCGCTGATGCTCAGGATATGAAGCCAGAATGCAATCATCACACAAGCTATAAAGTTACTGAACATAAGGCTAAAGGTATTAAAAAGGTTCCTACTCCATACATTTGCATAAGGTGTGATCAGCAAGCAAATCATTTTGCTAATGATTGTTTTGCCATGAAACTGAAATGCATGAAATGCCAGAAAACTGGTCACCTTGCTAGGTGTTGCAAATCCACTGCAAAGTCATTGCATGCAGTCTCTGAAGCAACTCCGAGGGATGCAGCAACGACCCAGGGAGATGTGGCAACACAGCATAAGGGGATGGCACGCTGTGACCAGACGAATGATGATGTTAGTGTCGTAGAAGACAGCTGTGAATGTTCTCAGCGAAGGGTAAATTCTTTTTTAGAATAAACTCCACTGTGCCTAAGTCTGATTCACCATATATGTTGAGCTGTTTTATTAACAATCAGAAAGTCGATTTTGAAATTGCAGAGTTGTTATTTCTCCAACAAAACATCGTGTTCGTGGATACAGTGGAAATGCTATAAATTTATGTGGAGAAGCTTATATAATTGTGACTTATGGTCACAAAATGTTGAAACACAAATTCTTGATTGTAAATTCCAGTAATGTTAATTTGTTGGGTAGGGATTTATGTCAAAAGATGGATATTAAACTTGTGTTACCTGATGTTATGCTACATTTTGATAAGGTAAATAATGTAAATGTGAGTAAATATGATGACGTCAGGAATAGAATTTTGTCTGAATTCAAAACATATTTACGTGATGAATTTCAGTCTGACGTCAAACATACTGTCTCCTTAAATGTCATGTCTGATGCAAAGCCAATTTTTGCAAGAGCTCGACCTGTCCCATTGCATTTACGAAGTAAGGTAAAAGAAGAACTTGACAGGTTAATTGCTAGTGGTAAGATATCTAAGGTATATTCCAGTGATTGGGCTTCACCCACAGTTAATGTCATGAAGGATGAGAATCACATTCGAATATGTGGGGATTTTTCAGTTACAGTCAATAAATTCCTCGATCCAGTGCAGACTCCATGACCCTCTATTGATGAGGTCATTGCACAAGTTGGCTCTGCAACAGTTTTCTCTAAAATTGATTTAGCACATGCATTTTTACAGTTGCTGTTAGATGAAGAATCTAAGAAATATACAACAATTAACACTTGTGAAGGGTTGTATCGATACAATTACCTCCCATTTGGCTTACGGGCTTGTCCCGGTATATTCCAGTCATTTATGTTGCAGTTACTGAATGACATTAATAATATGATTATTTACCAGGATGATCTACTTATTTTGTCTCCTAATGTTGATGAGCATATTGTTACCTTGAGGAAAGTATTAAATACTCTTCAGGATGCTGGTATCAAAGTTAATAACAATAAATGTTTCCTTTTTACAGAAGATGTGAATTATTTAGGGCATATATTCAATAATAAGGGGGTGCATACTGACCCTGGAAAAGTTTGTTCCATTGTTGATGCTCCTGCACCCAAAGATTTAAAGCAATTGCAAGCATTCTTGGGACTGTGTAGCTATTATAAACGCTTTATTCCTAAATTCACTGACGAGTTTGCTCCATTGTATAGATTATTGCATAAAAATGCAAGATTTGTATGGAATCAAGAACAATAGAAGTGCTTTGATACTGTTAAGTTATTGTTCACATCTCATAGGGTTCTGCAATTGTTTAATCCAGGTTATGAAACCTTGTTGGAAATAGACAGTTCAGGATATGGAATTGCTGCTGTACTGATGCAAAGTAAAGATATGTACTCTCAGTGGCTGCCTGTAATATTTGCATCACGTACACTGAGCGATGCGGAACGTAACTACTCAAATCTTGAAAGAGAGGCATTGTCTGTGGTATTTGGGTGTGAAAAATTCAGAGAATTTCTTCTTGGCTCAAAATTCATCATTAGGAATGATCAACAACCCTTGCGTAAATTGTTCTCTCATACAGCAGGCGTACCTTTCACATGTTCTGCTAGGTTACAGCGTTGGTATTTAAGACTATCTCGGTTTAATTATTGTTTTGAATATTCAAAAGGCACAGATAATGTTAACAGTGATTGTTTAAGTAGACTGCCTCTGCCTGAATATGGTCATGATTGTGAGCCATATGAACTAATCTTTACTGTGAATTCCCTGTCAGATATGAATATAACCTGTGTTGAAATTCAAAAGGAGACAGATAATGATGAAAATTTATCTGAATTGAAACATTGTATAAAATACGGAGTTCCTACCAATGCTAAGTCTAACTTGTTGCCATATAAGAACGTTCTAAAGGATATGTCTATTATGAAAGGCTGCATTTTGTATCAGAATCGTGTTTTAATTCCTCATTCTGTACGGCAAATGGTATTAGAGAAATTTCATGTAGGCCATCCAGAAATATGTAGTATGAAGGCTTTAGTGCTCTCTCTTATCTGGTACCCTAACATTGATCATGATGTTGAAAGGCTGGTTAAAAATTGTGAGTTGTGTCAGTTTGTTCAAGCAAGACCAAGTAAAAATCAACATGTAATATGGCCTACTCCACGAAGGCCTTGGTCTCGTGTTCATATAGTCCATTTTTTCTATGAATCTCATACACGTCTTATTGTTGTAGATGCGCTTAGTAAGTATATAGAAGTGGAAATAGTGCATAGTACGAGTGCAAATGAAACAATTGATGCTTTGCGTTTGGTGTTTTCATGTAATGGGTTGTGTGACACACTCGTATCAGATAATGCTTCATGTTTCACCAACAGTAAATTTAAACAGTTTCTGGAGAACAATGGCATTATTCATATAACTCCTCCTCCTTATTCACCATCAAGTAATGGTCCAGCAGAGAGGGGGGTAAGGGTTGTAAAAGAATTGCTTAAGAAATACCAAAGTGGTGAAACATTCAAAACACGCTTGGCTTAAGTTTTATTCCATTATCGTACTGTTCCACATTCTGTTACTAACATACCCCCATCAGTGTCCCTGAATAATAGAAAGTTTGTATCGGTCAAAGATAGAATAAACCCTAAATATACTGCTAATAAACCATCTAGTGAATTCAAACCAATTACTAAAAAAAAGTTCTGGCACTTAACTTGAGAGATGGTCCAAAATGGTTTCAAGATGAAATTGTTCAGAAATTAGGTGTAAATGTGTATAATGTTCATGTTCAGGAATTAGATGTCATATGGAAACGACACTGTAATCAACTATTGTCAATTATAGGTTCAGAACTCAGGCACTCAACTAGAAATAGAAAACCTATGATACGTTATGGTTATGATGAATACTAGAGATGTTATGGTGTGTTATTGTAAATGATTGCCAAGGTTATTTTTCTATTATAATATCGTCTTATTTTGTTTCCATTTAGAGAGGGGCAATTGTTATATATTACTTTAGTTTATCTTAACTTATGATCAATTCCATTTTCTGTTATTGTAGTGACGTTATCATTACGTCATGATTTTCTGTTATTATAGTGACGTTTTTATTACGTCATGACTCCAGCCATTGGGCAGTTGAATTTGAAATAAAGTCAGTGTCTGCCTCCGTGTACTAGAGAATACATCTCTCTTCAAGAACTCGTCTTTTCATTTCCTTTTTCTGCATGCATCTTTACAGAGAATAACTAAAATAGAAATTAAGCAGGAATATTACAATCATTTATCTCCCTTAGTTCCTGTGATGAGGGGCTATGGGAGTGGTTGACATCTCTATCCACATTCGTGGACCTAACAATATCACTGCCTTCACTCATAATTCCTGGGAAAGGGAAAAAGCATGTTTTAAAGATAAATAATCATCATATATATACTTTTCCAGATTGAAAGAGGTTAAAAATTGATAATCGTCATAAATATACTTTTCCAGGTTGAACGAGGTTAAAAATTGTGTAGATACTTACTTCTTATAAGAGAAGTTGGGAGGTGGTGAACATTATCCGTGTGGAGGATTCCTTCTAGGTTCCGATGAGGTTCAGTCATAACTTGGACAAAATAAGATATGCGGGAAGCACTGAATTAGATGCAACTGCTTCACGTGAGAGTCGCCGAGATTTTAACAGCACCACCAGCAGGAGGCTTCCAAGATAAGTGTGGACATTGACCGGCAGAAAGATAACAGATAACCAGATATCTCTCTATCTATGATACACTTCAGGAACCTCACAGGGTTATGATATTACAAGCATTCCTACAAAATTTCGTATGCGAAAACCTTATCATCATCACGAGAAAGATGACACATCGTCAGGAGGACGAAACATTCCTACATCTGTTTATTCAGGTGTTATCGTATCAAGTATCATGGCTTATCATCGTCACGAGAAAGATGGCACATCGTCAGGAGGACGAGACATTCTTACATTCGTTTATTCAGGTGTTATCGTATCAAAGAAACATAATAGGATAAGCAAATGAATTTACCAACACTCCTAACAATAATAATAATAATAATAATAATGAACATTATAACAATTTTATTAACAATAATTTCAAGACATAACAATAATGAACATTGTAACAATTTTATTAACAATAATTTCAAGACATAACAATAAATTTAATAATTTCCATAATAACTATTTAAGTTTAAATGATGGACTCGTATCATTATTATTTTTAATAATAATAATGAGTATTGTAATAATTTTATAAACTAATTCCCATAATAACTATTTAAGATTGAATGATAGACTCGTAGTTAGGTATTATTTCACTCACTTGATGGGTTAAGTTAGGGAAGGTTGGGTTAGGGTTAAGTTAGGCTTAAGATTGAATGGTTCGGTTAGGTTAGGTTAGTTTGGGTTGGGTTGGGTTAGGTTAGGTAAGGTTAGGTTGGGATAGGTTAGGTTAGGTTAGGTTAGTTAGAGAGAGAGAGAGAGAGAGAGAGAGAGAGGTGGAGAAATGTTAGGGGTAGCCAATGAGGTTAAGAGAGGGGTGGAGTTAGGTTACGGGTAGCCAATGAGGTTAGGAGAAGGGGTTGGAGTTAGGTTAGAGATAGCCAATGAGGTTAAGAGAAGGGGGTTGGAGTTAGGTTAGAGATAGCCAATGAGGTTAAGGGAGGAGCTGGAGTTAGGTTAGAGATAGCCATTGAGGTTAAGAGAGGTGCTGGAGTTAGGTTAGGGGGCCACCCATATGGATAAGTTTGAACTGGTCCTTATGGATCGATTCTGGTTTGTACTGGTCCTTATGGATCGAAAACGTGCCATTTAACCTACTTATATATATATATATATATATATAGATAGATAGATAGATAGATAGATAGATATAGATATAGATAAAGTATATATATATATATATATATATAGATAGATAGATATATAGATAGATAGATATAGATATAGATATATATATATATATATATATTATATATATATATATATATATATATCTATATATATATCTATCTATCTATATATATATATATATATATCTATATATATATATATATATAGATAGATAGATATATATATAGATATATATATATATATATATAGATATATATATATATATATAGATATATATATATATATATATACATATATGTCCCATGTCAGCGGATAATGAGACATCGGAACATGGGTTTTTCACTTTATTATAAAAATGTTCGTGAGTACACTTTACACAGCCCAATACTCTCAGACGAGTACCTAGTTCTAATGATCGTTTAAGTGGTACTGGTGAACCCTCAGTAAGTGAATGCAATGTTGTTCTGTCAATATGCTGAATTGTTAGATTTTGTGGAATTCTCCACAGTGATGAAATATACTGTCACTAATAGGGTTCAAACACATCACCTTATGAGACTTTGCACATGTCACCTATAACAGAGTTCAGTGATCGTGCCCTACAATTTATGACAGTCATAGTACTCTTAAAAAGGTCATTAATCTCACTGCATAGAATACATACTTCTACATATTTTTCATACAAGAATTACGACATTACACCCCCGCCCCCCAACAGCTCCTCACTCCTGGAGGAAGTGAGCACTCACCCTCTCTAGTCTATGATATATGGAGGACACTCCGACCCAGACTGGGGCATGACATCTACTAGACAGAAATGCAAAATAAATTATATACATAGAATTCATCCAAAAAATAACAGACTTCTTCCACAAAAAAGTAAAAAACGTTAAATAATGCATGTATGCACAATATAATATAATATGGATAAAATATAAAATCATCTCACTCATTTCTTCTTATGACCTCTGTAACTAAAATATATAATAACCAAAGTAAAAAAAAAAAATTATATCAATAGCAGTATTACACAGCCTCATCAATAACCTCCTCCTGGTTGCAGATAATACGGACCTTTTGGGCATAGGGATAGGAATAGATATTCCTTCACCCCTCGATTTTACTTGTCCGGTTTTACAGCACAATTTCGAAACACAATGCACCACCACCATTTCGCCCTTTTTAAAATCACTACTACACTTGCACTTGTAACTATCAATCGGTGGCCACTAGCCGTTTTCCCGAGAAAATAATTCATCTTCCCGCCCTTCTCTTATAACTAAGTAAAAGGTACGCACAAATACATATTCTCTAACACTGCCTTTCCTCGAAGCTGAACTTTAATCCCATAGCCACTTGCCCTTCAGGAACTGCCCTAGTCATATAATACATACATAATACAGCATCAGCCTGATGGATCACACCTGAACTATTTACCCTCTCTTTATTTATTTTTAGGCTCACACAGCAGTATGTCATACATATTGCTACACTCAGCAAAATTATCACAGAACTTTGCTTATGCATTAAGCACCAACATAAGAACACATTGCTATCATCAAGTTTATTAAGAACACGTCAAAAGAAGAAATAAGGTCTGTTCAAACAACAAGAGCAAAGAAAATGTTCTACTCATCAACTCGAGGAATGTCGCGTATATAGGGGGTAAGGAGGTACACTCTGATTGACACTTTTAAAAACTACCTCTTCCAGCCCCACATGTATGGGTGCCTAGTGATGTTCAGACGCTGCGCCATTAATAATGCTTTGTATCACTACTGTGTTGGATAAAACCATCTTTACTCGGTACAGGCCCAATACACTGGCTCTATTTTATATTTCCTAGGTTGTAATCGTTTTAAATACACATGATAGCCCACGAATACTTTTACCGCTGAAGTTTTGAATCAACCATCATACTTTGAGCTGTGTTTTTCATTAGCTCTTTTGAAAAATCTTTCAGTGGTGTTCATTACTCCCCTTAAAATATTTAGTAAATAGACACGATATTGCTCAGTTCAATAATTAGGCAACTGTTGCGAATTAATCAGGACTTTATATTGTAACACAGGATTCTGTCCATACACTAAAATGAATGGCGTATCCCTGACCAAGGCATTATATGCAATGTTCAAAGCTAGCTCAGCTGTAGGAAGCATAGCGTGCCAATGAAGGGGGTCATCAGCCACTAAGTAACGTAAAACTCTCACCACTTCCCTATTATGCGATTCCGCTAAGCCATTAGCTGAAGGCCTATATGCAGTCACTGAAAAGTGTTTAATTTTCATCAAGTCCGTGACCAATTTCACCACCTCATTTATAAACTCAAGATCATTATCACTTACCAAAATTTTCGAGCAACCAAACCTAGTAACAAAAGAGCACAGCGCCTGGGCTAATGAATTTGCTAAATTATCCAACATTGCGTAAGTATGAGTGTTTCAATTAAATGCATCCACAAATACACATATATACTTATGTTGTGTTATACCAGTAGGAAATGGTCCTACCACATCCATATGCACCTTATATAATTTAATAGGAATCACAGGCCATTTTCTGGCTTCCGGTACAATGACTTTATGTTCTTTGAAACAGTTACAAGAATGACAACATTTTATATAATTTCTTATAGATTTTTTTCATTCCTAACCAAAGGAAGGATTCTCGTTCTCTCCTTAATGTTTTATCAATTCCTAAATGCCCTGCATATGGACTTGCATATACAATGTGGAGGGCTCGATTAATTAAAGAGGGAGGACGAACTACCCATGCACAAAATTCCCCTCCCCTCTCCTCGTAAGCACTATATAAGATATCATTCTCTATAAAAAAAATATCACGATGCACACCCAGAAATGATGGATAACTCTCTGATTCCCCTTTAATTATTGCTTGCACTCTTTCCATCCATTCCTCTTTTTTCTGTCACTCTAGGACTTCCTTTATATCCCAATCTCCCAAGTCAATCACACCTTTACCATCAGGGCACTCATTCTGGGCACCCCTGGTCATGTCCTTGACCACCCATAGCATTCACGTTCACTATTTTCCTCTCTCTCTCTCTCTCCTCTCTCTCTCTCTCTCTCTCTCTCTCTCTCTCTCTCGCGTATCTCATTTTCTGATTGCTCCTCACGTGAATTCACATCCCGTTTTCTATTTTGATGGGAGCCTTCAATATTTTGGTTTCGTTCTTTATTCCTCTTTTGTGCCCTAGTTGTTACTCCTATTTCTGCACCTCTAGAGGGAGCATCAGCTATCTTGTTAGCTTTACCTTCTATGTGGTCAAACCCCTTTATGTTAAACTCTAACAATCTTTCAATTAATCTTGCTTGTCTATATGTCAAGTCACCTTTGAAAAGCAAATCACGTAAAGGCAATGATCACTTTGTAACTCAATCGATTGACCTAATAAAAAGAACCGATGCCTCACTAAAACCCAAATAATAGCCAATGCCTCTGATCAATTGTACTATAATTCTTTTTGGGCTCAACCATGTCGTCCTGATGGAAGGTTCCTTTAGGCAGCTTTCTAAGGGATATTTGGCTACAGTGATACTCCCAGAGAATTGACCACAGGTCTCCAGAATTCTAACTCCTGGCGCGAGTTTCCTTAAAATAAATCATAAGGATATCACATAATATCAGGGGACGTATTTCTTGATACGATACATAGCAATCTTCACCCCGAATAGAGTTTTCACTCTGAAGGGGAAGAGTGGTGAAATTGAAGGGGAGCCGTCATCAAGGTTACCCGGTGGATCCCCTTCCCGTACTACTACGGTGAACCATTCCTTTTGTAGTAGCGAATTAAGCATGGTGTATCTCCCCTTTGCTCTCGGTTTTGTTACTATTTCAAGGAGTATTACCATGCATTCTCCAGCATCTTCATCCTCTGGAAAGTTGAGTATTTAATCTTTCCTGTGTATAATTTTTTAGCTCCCTTCTCACAGTTAAATTAGCATAATTTAGATATGTTTAGTTAAGCAGAGCCATCACCGGAGGCGGCCATTTTGGACCGCTGTCGTACGCCATAAATGCTTTATTTAGTTAGTAGTATGACGTCCCCGGTATTTAGCTTTAATGAGTTATAGCTATTTAGGCAAATTATACTAGTGAAGATCAGATTACACATGTAATATTTCCTCTTCTGTTAAACGTTTTGATCGTATACGATAGGGTCTCGGTGACGTAGCGTAGCCGAGATCCCGACTCGAGTTAGGCTAGCCTAATGCATTTTAGTACACTTTAGTAGCGTTATCCCCTTTTATCCTCTTGTATCGTTTTATCAATTCAGTCGGAGATAGTACATCTCTTATAATTATTAACATAATTTTATACTCGTTTCTTTTAGAGATTTGAGGATAAACCCTTCCTTCCCTCTGAGTGCCACCATTAGGCGACAACCCTATCTTTGGTCTTGCCATATAATAGTGTACTCCGGCTTGACTGGGATAGGGTTTCTGTCTTCCCTTTTTGCCGGTGGGTATCCCGGCTTTGAATTATGATAGTAACTCAGAGTATTTAGTCTTGTCGGCAACTCTACTGATGGGGGATTAGTCATTCCCCTACCAGTTTCACAGTTGCAGGCATAGGAAGCCCGGCTTCCCTAGTCTTCAACTGAAAGTAGTAGTACAGTTGCCGCCACCTTCTCCCTTGTGGTCTAGAAGATATGTCTTATATCCGGCAATGTCTTAGGCTGAGGAATCGTTATTCCTCTGCCACCTAAAATGGCGCCGGCATAGGAAACTATGTTTCCGTGTTTGTTGCCGACAGTAGGAGGCAGACGTGCTGCCTTCTTTCGACGCAAAATATAAGACCCTCTCCTTTCCCCTTCTGTCTTTTATTGATGGCCTAGCCGTCACAACATCTGTGGCTGGTATTCTACAATCTCCCCGCTTGCCGGGCTGATTGCGATGCCGGCTGGGCTCCTACAAAGGTGGCTTAATTGCCGCTTCGACCTTCCCCTTAATGGAAGCAAGGCTCCGGGAAAGGCTGTGCCGGCCATGACGGCTGCCAGTGGGAGACCCTAATAACTTTGAGTATTCTTCAGTCCTCTCTTGGACTGCCATTCACAAACCCTGGAACCGGCAGACCAGCCGGCAACAGATATTGTGGCTGGATGGAAGTTTGAATTATTACATTCTTCCCCTTCCATTTGAATCCTCATTCTGGAAGAAGGCAGTAGGGACAGTAGTCCCTACAACCCTGATTATTGTATTAAACTATAATAAAATGTTAGCCCTTTTCTCCATGCTTTCTCTCTCTCTGTCGGCTAGTGCCGTCAGGTACTAGCCTAGCCAATAGCATGCCGGCAGAACTACAGTATAAGATTATACAGTAGCCAGCATTCTTGTAGTATAGTAAATACAGCAGTTAGAAAACTACAGTAAATAATATACAATAGTATATTTTCCAATATATTCTGTGTATCCTTTCACAGTTCATTGTTGAGACCACTAAATAATGTTGAAGTGAAGTATTCCTTCGATATCCTGATGAGTCCTAGGTCATCAGAACACAATATCTTTACCCTACAGTATTAATATTCCGTTTGTGGGGGAGTTAGTGCTAGTACACACTGACTTCAGCTCTATATTCTAGACCCATTCCACCCTAGATTTCCCTAATAAGGAAATTTAAAATATTAATATTGAGGGAGGTCTCGGCAATTGCCTGGACAGGAAACACAGATATGTATCTTTCCTACTTCTTTTCCAGCTTACTATCCTAAGCTATAATGATAATAGTTAGTTCTATTATGAATGCATGAGATTGATCTATCAGTGTGATAAAATACCCCATACTCATTTCACTTTTTCTATCCTTACAGGAGGAGTCTAAGGTGAAGTGTGCAGTCATGTACTGCAACCACAAAAGTAAGAACTTTTGTTGCCACAACATGTGCAGGTCTCCTACCCCCTGCTCCATCGCAACTGAAACCCTTAGATACTTGGACCCGAAGGGTTGCAACGTCTGCTCGGCCTTGATGACCAAGGGTTTCGGCGATCCCAAGATGACGGAGTCGAGGGATACTGCGAGGGAAACGCTTCGAAAGTCAGTAAGAGGGTTCCAGAAGAACTCTCTGGGAACTTACCTACCAAGTGAATCTATTAGAAGCCTGCTGTTCCCTAAGGCTACATCTGATGCAGTCGTGCCTCAGGCACGACCTGAGCTTCCCTGCATACAACTAGCGATAGAGGCCGACATCAACGAGGTTCTACAAGGCATGGACATCCATCAGTAAAGGATGTCAGAAGTGTCCTCGGACACTGAAAAGGATCTCCTTCAAGAAGACCCTGAAGAAGAGGTGGCCCAGCCACCTGAGGAGGAAGAAGAACTCGAATCGACAGAAGCGGAAGACCCTCTACTGTCTGTGTCGGCATTTCAGCCTGTACCATCAACCTCTTCGGCTCCAACCTCTCAACCAGACCTGCTGTTCCCCACGGGCCAAGCGTTTATGGCCCAGATCCCACAATTGATGGATACTCTCCGCAAGGAACAGCTTGAGATAAGGAAGGAAGTCAGAGAAGCAAGCCGCGTAGCTGCTTCTCGTGGCTCCTACAAGTGGTCTAGCATTTCTGACCTGTCCCAATGCTCCGAAACCAATCCCTGGAGGTATACGGAGTTCATGCCCATGATGAATGGGAAACTCTACATCTCAGAGAAGATGGGGGCCATACCCCTCGACGATATCCAATTCTGGCCAAACCTTTTGACTTACCCGGAGTGTTTCATCAGGCTGAAGAATGAACCGGTGTCTAAAGAAGAGACAGAACCTGAGGAGGTCATGGTCATTGACCATGAAAAGACACAGGCTCTCTTGATGAGTAGCTTGAAGAAGGCAGGTTACACAAACTCTAAAGGACAGCAGTTCAATGAGAACCTTCCAAAGCTCTCCAACTTTCTCCTGAGAAGAAAACAGGACACAAAAGAGAGACTAGCCGCCTCTCTGTCCCTCCAGATCTGCATGGAGATGTGTGCAGGCATCGCAAGCACCTCAGACAAGTATACAGCCCTAGCCAAGACGCACATGGCTACATTGGTCAAGGACTTGTACGCTGTTGTGAAGGCCAGGAGGGCCTGCTGAGAGTTTGTGTTTGACAATGCAACGGTCAAACACTAGCCCAGGAAGTTGATCACTTCCTGTATCTGGGGCAAGGACCTCTTCCCAAAGGAAGCAGTCCAAGAGGTGGTTGCCAAAACCCGCCATGGAGAATAGGAACGTTCTCCAAAAGTGGGGCGTGTCTGCCAAAAGAGAATCTTCCCCTGATGCTGGTCCCCAACCTAAGAGGAAGACGAAGAAGCCAAGACGGCCTCATCAACCTGCGCAACATCCTATAGTGACCATGACCACAGTGCCCCAATTGGTTGCTCAGCCGCAAACCACTTTCCAGATGGTGTCTCAACAGCTGGTAGCCCAGTCACCAGCCTTTAACCCAGTTTTTGAGAGGCACACCACTACCTTTCGCCAAAGAGGTAGAGGATCTGGACAAGAGTCCTAAAAAAACCCATCAAGAGGTAGAGGAGGACGTGGTCAGGGTAGCAAACCCTCCCGATCATCCAAGCAATGAGATGCTCCAGGTAGGAGGAAGACTTCTCCACTTTCGGGATCGTTGGACCTTCGATCCCTGGGCCCACAGCCTAATCAAGAATGGACTAGGATGGAAATGGAACTGATCTCAATTCTTCCAACACTCCACCCCCTTATTGGAAGAATATACCTTAGAACTCTTGAACAAAAAGGTTATAAGGAAAGCAAAGTCCATCAAATTCCAGGGAAGGCTGTTTTGTGTTCCCAAGAAGGACTCGGACAAACTCAGAGTCATTCTAGACTTGTCTCCACTCAACAAGTTCATCGAGAACAACAAGTTCCGGATGATAACCTTACAACACATAAGGACCCTGTTACCAAAAGGGGCGTACACAGTCTCAATAGACCTGACAGATGCTTACTGGCACCTTCCAGTCAGCCGCCCCCTCTCCTCCTACCTAGGATTCAAGCTACAGAAGATAAAGTATGTCTTCAGAGCCATGCCCTTTGAACTAAACATAGCCCCAAGGATTTTCACGAAACTTGTGGACACAATCGTACAACAGCTACGCTTAGAAGGCGTTCAGGTAGCAGCATACCTGGACGACTGGCTGGTGTGGGTAGCATCCAAAACTGATTGTCTGCAGTCAGCCACGAAGGTGATCCAGTTCCTGAAACATCTGGGCTTCAAGATCAACTACAAGAAGTCTCACCTCTCTCTAGCTCAAGAGTTTCAATGGTTGGGAATCCATTGGAAGTTGCAATCACACCACCTCTCCATTCCACCAAAGAAGAGGAGAGAGATCACGGGTTCTGTCAAGAGACTACTGAAATCCAACAAGATTTCAAGACACCAACAGGAAACAGTACTGGGCTCTCTCCGGTTCGCAGCAGTAACAGACCCAGTGCTAAGAGCACAACTAAAGGAGGCGTCAGGAGTCTGGAGAAGATACGCATCAAATGCTCGAAGAGATCAACAGAGACCGACACCGACCTTACTGCGATCGCTTCTGAGGCCGAGGTCGAAGGTCAAGAGCCTAGCAAGGACTATTCCCTTACGACCACCTCAACCGTCGGTAGTCATCCACATGGATGCCCAAACGGAGGGATGGAGAGGTCATTCCCATCAAAGGAAAGTTCAAGGGACCTGGTCATTCCTGTTCAAGACCTTTCACATCAACATTCTGGAGGTTATGGCAGTCCTCCTGACGTTGAAAAAACTATCCCCTCACAGATCAGCCCACATCAAGTTGGTCTTAGACAGCGAAGTGATAGTGAGATGTCTAAACCAACAAGCCTAGAGACCGTTACATCAACCACGTGATATTGGCCATATTTCACTTAGCAAGAAAGAAAAGATGGCATTTATTAGCAGTTCACCTACAAGGGTTGCGCAATGTGATGGTGGACGCTTTATCCAGGCGAAAGCCGATAGAGTCAGAATGGTCCCTAGACGCAGACTCATTCTCCTTCATCTTGGAAAAAGTCCCAGAACTGCAGATCGACCTCTTCGCAACGAGCGACAACAAGAAACTACCTCGATACGTTGCCCCATACGAGGACCCTCAGGCAGAAGCGATGGACGCTATGTCCCTCGATTGGAACAGATTGGGTCATATCTATCTGTTCCTGCCAACAAATCTCCTGCTGAAGGTCCTCAGCAAACTGAGATCCTTCAAGGGACAGCAGCAGTGGTGGCCTCCAAATGGGCCAAGAGCAATTGGTTCCCTCTAGTGGTAGAACTGAGGCTGAGGCTGTTTCCTCTACCGAACCCAGTTCTATCCCAACTGGTTCAGAAGTCGACTGTCTATGCTTCCTCATTGGGAACCCAAAACCTTCATCTCATGTTTCTCTCGCCTTTTGGGATCTCAAAAGACAGCATCAACTTTATAGAAGAATACAAGTCAAAGTCAACCAGAAGACAATATGAATCATCTTGGAAGAAGAGTGTCGTTTTTGTTAAAGCAAAAAAGCCAACAGAAATCTCGATAGACTTCTGCCTGTCCATCTTCATCCACCTTCACAAACAAGGCTTGGCTTCCACCATGATAACTACGTGTAAGTCAGCTTTGACTAGACCTCTTCTATATGCCTTGCAGGTGGACCTGTCGAATGAAATCTTCAACAAGATTCCGAAAGCATGCGCTAGACTTTAAACAGCAGCCCCTCCGAAGCCGATTTCATGGTCTTTGGACAAAGTCTTGCACTATGCTTCGAACTTGAACAATGAAGATTGCTCCCTAAAGGATCTAACACAGAAAGTGATATTCTTGTTCACTATAGCCTCAGGGGCTAGAGTTAGTGAAATAGTGGCCCTATCAAGAGACGACGGCCATATTCAGTTCACAGAAGAGGGAGAACTGAATCTTTTTCCCGATCCTACCTTTCTCGCCAAAAACGAGCTACCCACCAAAAGGTGGGGTCCGTGGAAAATCTGCCCTCTGAAGGAAGATGTCTCTCTATGTCCAGTAGAATGTCTAAAGGTCGAAGAACTTCAAACTTCAAGGGAGGACAGCTCTTCATAGGCAAAACCTCAGGATCAAATTTATCCCTGAAACAACTGAGGGCGAAGCTCACCTACTTTATTCGCAGAGCGGATCCTGACAGTACACCCGCAGGTCATGATCCGAGAAAAATTGCTTCCTCGCTGAACTTCTTTCAGCATATGGACTTTGATAGACTCCGCTCATATACAAGTTGAAAATCCTCTAGAATCTCTTATAATCACGATGCAAAGCAAGTGCATGAAATAAAACACTGTGGTGGCGGCAGGTAGTGTTATAAAACCTGTCGTCTAGTGCTGCGATGAACAGTGAACTGTTTGGGACTTTACAGTGAAAGGGTGAAAAGGTGTAACACCTTTGAGTGTAATACTTTTTATTGAGGATCACCATGGTGACCCTTCGACTGTTCTTTATAGATGTAGAATCCAACCTATAACACCAGTGCCGTGTGTACATTCGTACACAGTGTTTAAACATATCCAACATCTAAGTGAAATTATCCTAATGATTTTGCAAAAAATTTTTGAGTGGCTTACTAATATATATTTCTTCCCTTACAGGTGATAAATATATATGTACTTTAAGAATGTTGTTTATGTAAGAAAAGATTCTATTTTAATACTTTCGTTGTTGTACTTATTTTTGTCTATACAAATAAATACGTAAAATGTATTTGCGTCCTATTCACCCCACATGTTGTCGAATAAAACTAGCCAGAGTCTTTTAATTTTTATCCTAAAATAAAATACTTGAATTTGCTCCTGTGTAAACATGCTTGTGGTAAATAAATTCTACTTTGTTCTCACGAATGCAAAACCTTGTCGCTTCTATAGTCAGTGTTGACAGATTCCCTGCAGGGGGCAGGAAGCCCTAAGTTAGTTCCAAACTTAGTGGATATGACGAATAACAGTAGCGTCATATATTTATGTGGTCTGAGTGACCATATAGAAGCTGAATCAAGGTAAAGGCACTTATACAAACCCACAGATATAGTACTTTCAAGTAATTCTCTGGTAAACTTCCATCAGGACGACATGGCTGAACCCAAAAAACCAATTTTGAGCAAAGCGAAAATTATATTTTCGAGTGATATGGCCATGTCGTCCTGATGGACCCACCCTCCTTTCCAAAAAAGGAGTATACATATAATTAACAAATCCCCACCCGAAACTACTCTATCTGCGGCTATCTATGCTTAATTGCCACAAGGAATAGTATGCCGTAGTAGTACGGGAGTGGGATCCACCAGGTAACCTTGATGACGGCTCCCCTTCAATTTCGCCACTCTTCCCCCTCAGAGCGAAAACTCTATTCGGGGTGAAGATTGCCATATGTCGTATCTAGAAATACATCCCCTGATATTATGCGATATCCTTAAGAGTTATTTTAAGGATACTCGCGCCAGGACTTAGAATTCTGGAGACCTGTGGTCAATTCTCTGGGAGTATCACTGTAGCCAAATATCCCTTAGAAAGCTGCCTAAAGGAACCTTCCATCAGGACGACATGGCCATATCACCCAAAAATAGATTTTTTGCATTGATCAAAATCCGTTTTTTTGTCCCTTTCAATGCCCTGGTAGCAAAACAAATGGGTCTCTCTCTACCTTAATCCTCTCGTTGAGAAATTACATCACCAATAGCTACGCTAATCACATCTGTTGTCACTAAGAACAGGCGATCAAATCTAGTTAAGCCAGCGTTCAAATTATCAAAGGCCCTTTCTTTTTCCACTCCCCAATTCATTACTTTTTGTTTCTTTAAAGTATCTAATGGTCTTGAGATCTCTCCAAAACTTCTTATGAGTTTACGGTAATACCCAGCGGGCCCAAGCTACTTCCTTAGGGGTATGTGGCCTGGGGAAATCTTTCATAGCTTCTAGACTACTGGGGCAGTGTTGGATACCTTCTGGGGCTATTATTTGACCTAAGAATTCCACCTTTTTACAGAAAAATTTACACTTTGACAAATTTATTTTCATACCATGCTTCTAAGACTTTACGAATATTGTTATGTTCTTCGGCCGTTTTCCCTGTAATTATGATATCATCTAAATAAACAAAGACATTATGGCCAATTAAGGGAGACAAAAAAGCCATAATTACTCAAGAAAAATTACTCGGAGCACTTTGAACACTGAAAGGAAGAAAATTAAACTGAAATAGTTGATCGTTGGCTATAAATGCCGTTTTACATTTACTGTCTTCCTGGATGGGTAATTGATAGTATCCAGATTTTAAATCGATACTTGTAAATTATTTACTATCCTGTACCTTCAAAAGTAATTCTTCGATCGAGGGCAATGGAAAGGCATTATCCTTAGTGACTGCATTCAACTCCCTATAATCAACACAATCTTACCGAGCCATCCTTCTTCCTAACAGCTACAATTGGAGAAGCCCAGGGGGATTCACTCTCCTCGATAATGCCTTGTTCCCGTAATTTACTAATTTCCCTTTCTATCTCACCCTGGAAATGAATGGGTACCTGATAAGGCCTTGACCTGAATAATTATTAACAATGTTACTAACTACATGTTGATATTCTGGTGGACAAAGTTTTCACACTTGCACAATTAAGTTCTGCCTGTGTTCGTCTGTGTAGGCTAGAGTTGTGGCTCCTAAGATACCATTACTGACAATATCACATAACTCTAATTCACACAAAGAATCTCTTCCTAACACAACTCTTTTATTTAACAAATTAATTATCGTTATATCAGCTCTGTTCCTTTTTATTTCTGACAAGCTCTGTGTGCTCATTTGTTATGGGGTTTAATTACAACCTTGGTTCTCTCCAGGAGAGGCTGATATGGGGTCACTGATTTGCTTGTAAGTATCTGGTGTGGCAATACTTCTCCTATATTAGGTACAGCAATTACCTTACTTAATTGTCTCTCCTTTCCCGCACAAGCAATTTCTCTCTCGTGACTTTCTATCGGCAAAATGTACTCTCATGCTTTTCCTGTTATTGTATCTTTTTCCCCGCAAATGTATATACAAATTATTCATTATAAAATCCAAACCAAGTATAGCCTCGATTCCTGGAAATCCCAAAGTGAGCAAGACAAAAATATCATCTGTAAACTTCACAGATCCCACCTTAAACTTGACGATCATTGTATGTCTTGCCTGTAATTTATTTCCACCTGGCGTGTCAAGGAATATGGATGACGCTGACTGTAGTGGGTTTGAGGAGATTCCTTTTTCAATAAGCGAAACGCTAGCTCCTGTGTCGATCAGCGCTCGAAAGGACTTATCTAGTAGGTCAACCCTGACTGCTAACATTCCAAGTCACCCATTAGGATATGTGAGGCACGTGCCAACGACCTCGCTTGCAATACCGCTGCCCCCTGCTCCTGTCCCTAGTGCTGCGTGGGTGAGGTCAGGGGTACCCAGGGAGGTCCGGTGCCTGCTCCATCGAGTCCATTGTAGTCACTGTCACCGCTGCCTTGGCTGCTGCTTCTGCTGTCATGGGGGAAGGGTGATCGATCTTCCTCATCTTCCCCTTCCTCAGTTTCCTTTTCCTTGGATGTTGAGCGGGGGAGGGGGTGTTGGCAGGCACCACAGACTTCCCACCCTTAGCGTTTTTTGCTGGGTACTCTCAAGATAGGTGACCGTATGCCTGACAAGTGTATCAGAGGGGGATCCTTGGATGGGACACTTAACTAGTTGGTGCCCCTCACCCCCATACTGCCAACATCTGAAGACTCTTCTCACCAACTGACTACGTTCTCCCCATTCGCGGTTTGGGGGTTGGTGAGTGCCTCTCATGGCTGCCACCTTTTCAGACTCGGGGCAGTTATTCTCAGTCATTTTTTCTTCTGGCAAACTGTCTAGTATTTTTTGCATCGTCATCACTACATTTCCTAACGAGTGATTGTCATCGAACAAATAACCACATAAATATGGTTTTACTAATCTGTGAATATGTTTACGGGCAATTGCTTTTTTATCACCTTTTGGGAGATTGGCACTCCGTGTTGCAAAACTGAGAACTGATTCACCTTTTTGAATTTTGGGTTTGTAATTTTCTTACATGTCCTCTTTTCTCGCATTGGGTAAGGCGTATTTCTCAATTAAACATCGTTTTATTTCAGTATAACTTCCTCAAACTGTCTTGTGGCCAACACATTACCTCCATTGCCGGAACATCTTTCAGCAACCTAATTACTTGAATTGCTGTTTCTCTTTCTAACCTTACATATGTGGCTACTTCAAAGTTTCTCAAAAAGACTTCAATTGACTTGAAACCCTTCATTAATCCATTGATCATCAAAAGGCCACTAGGACGTTTTGCGTATCTTCACTCGGCTGTGCATGTGTGCTCCCACTTGTATGCGTTTGAACATCATTTATATACGTCGGATATGCTGTGGTTGCACGCCACTCATCTTCTCGTTCAACTAAGAATCTGTTTATCAACTCGGCTACGTTATCTAACCTATTTTGAAAGTCTGTTGTTCTTGTCTATATTCTTCATTGACATCACTATAACCCAACTGTTCCTTCAATTTCATCTCCCGCAGCAGCAGTGTCTGCTATGTTAGTCCTTGTGTATCATATTCATCCTGAACTTTTATTTTAAAGCTTAAAGAACCATTTCCCTTACAGCATACACAAGCAGACGTATTTTTATACCCGACACCAAATATGTCCCATGTCAACGGATAATGAGACATCAGAACATGGGTTTTTTCACTTTATTACAAAAATATTCGCGGAGTACACTTTACACAGCCCAATACTCTCAGATGAGTACCCTTGTTCTAAAGATCGCTCGATAGGTACTGCTTAACCCTTGGTAAGTAAATGCAATGTTGCTCTGTCAATATACTGAATTGTTTGATTTTGTGGAATTCTCC
>NC_090741.1:125614426-125631926 GCF_036898095.1 Palaemon carinicauda | reverse complement strand
AAGAACACGTACCTAGGGATTACGCGTAATCCCTGAATATTTCAGTGAATACACGTATTCCCCGTTTCACTCAGGGATTTCACGTAATCACTGAAATATCCAGTGATTACGCGAAAACCCTGAAATTAGACCTGTCATTTTACGTGTTCTTACTATTGAGCATTCAGTGAATTCGCGTAACCTTCATCTATGAACATTTCAATTAAACACAGTACAATTACACACATACAATTACACACAGCATAGTTTTACTTAACGACCTTTCAGTTTCGTTAGTGAGTGTTTCTTTAAACGACTGAGACATGAGCGAATGGTTTAGTTTTCAAAAGTGACTGAACCACTGCTCGTTGCTTCATACTTCCTCTTCTTCAAGCAACTCTGACTTGTTGCTTCATTCTTCCTCTTCCTCCAGCAGAGTCAAGATGTCTATCGAGGAAAGGTTTACACAAAACCTCACGGATCATTTTAAAGCAAACAAAAAAGGATTAATTCTAAAGTGTGACTATCAGAAGACCATCGATGCCCTGAAAGCAGCAGCTGATAACTCACGTGCCAAGGGGCGGCACGGATATTATCTGTTGGAGAAGTAAGTTTTCACTTCAATCTATTATTTTACTCAGTCTCTCTCTCTCTCTCTCTCTCTCTCTCTCTCTCTCTCTCTCTCTCTAATTGTGTTTGTCTCTCTCTTATGTTACCTGTGTTTTCAGGTATGAAGTACTCCAGTGCAGGCCTACAGAAAAACTGATAAAGAGACGTTCGACACGACAGAAATCGCCACTCTGCTATGTGAGCATCGAGGAGACGTTTGACGTTGTCAAGAGCACCCACATCTCAACAGGCCATGTGGGAAGAGACCGGATGCTGAAAGAATTACAAAACAAATATGCAAACATTCCAATTAAGGACGTTGAGCTGTTCAAGTCACTCTGTCAAGAATGCCAAAAGAAACGAAAACGGCCGATGACGAAGGGGGTTGTCGTTCGTCCAATACTCACCAAGGAATTCTCGTCAAGGGGTCAGGTGGATCTAATTAACATGCAAAGTATGCCCAGTAGATCCAACAAGAAATGGATCATGGTGTACCAGGATCACCTGACGAAGTTTTGCATCCTTCGAGCCTTGACGTCTAAAAGAGCTGCAGAGGTCGCTTTTCATCTACTGGACATTTTTCTTCCCTTTGGTGACCCTGTTATTCTCCAAAGCGATAACAGATCCGAGTTCACTACACAAGTCATTACAGAGCTGAAGGAAGTTTGGCCAAAACAAACACTGGTGCATGGTAAGCCTCTTCATCCCCAAAGTCAGGGGTCGGTTGAGCTCGCAAATGGTGTTATTAAAGTTATGTCGGTGGCATGGATGGCTGACAATGACTCACAAGACTGGCCTACAGGCATCAAGTTTGTTCAGTTCCAGAAAAACAGTGCTCTCCATTCCGGGATAAAGTGGTCTCCATATTCTGCAATGTTTGGCTGTGAGGCTCGTGTAGGACTTACTACTTCGTCTTTGCCGATGGAAGTGATTGCTCGGATGGAGACTGAGGAGGATCTTCTTGCTGTCACGCCAATCAGGCCAGATTCTGACAATGACAACTCTCTCTCCCAAACTGATGGTGTTGCAAACCAGATCCAAGCTACAAGTGATGAAACACCAACACATGATTTGACAGAGGATGTTCTGCTCCCAGTCGAACATGGCAGCACTACAACACAATACACTGGTGACAATGTGAGAAGTCAGCCAATGACAGCTGAAATCCTTGATCTACCCACATGACCTTCCTCGCCCACAGCAACACCATTTCCCTACAATGTTGAGAGTCCTGTTTCTTCTGGAGAATCAGAAGAGCCCGTAACGTCTCTCTCACCCTCTCCATCTGACAGTCCTGTTTCCTCTGTTGAAAACCAGAGTTGCTGAACGCATCAAAGAAATCAAAAGGCGTCGTCATGAAGCAGCCGATGCACATACTTCTCAAGCAGAAAGGATGGTGTAAAGAAGTCGCGTAGATCTGCGAGATGGCGAACAAAGAGACAATGTAGCTGTGCCAGTTCCACTTGTTGATCGTGAGAGAGGCGATCCTAGAAATATCCTTGGTGTCATAATTGACAGAGGAGAAGACACAGAGCAATACAAGATAGCCGTAAAAGCTGGTATTCTCAGTGGACTGTATTCCAGAAATCAATTCGATCTGTGCCCTCAGCACCTTCTAAACATTGACAACATGAACACTGAAAAAACAGTTTCACTTCGCTCGGCGGTGATTTCTCAATCCGCTTCAGGTGGACAAAGCTTCACAAGATGCAACTGTGCTGGCACCCAAAAGTGTAGTACAAGGTGATGTAAATGCCTTAAAGCTGGGCTTCTGTGTAACTCACGATGTTATAACAGCCTCAATTGTTGTAACAAGTAACATGTCAATGGTTTCTGCCATTCTTTAGAACTTTTAAATGCTTTGTTTTAGGTCGTGGAACAGTTTACGTTGTGTGTGTGTGTTTGACCAATAAAATTCTGTATGTTTGCATTTTTTAATGTTAATTTTATTTTTTATCTAGTTACTTACTAATATGCTCGTCGCAACGTTGGTATTGATGATGAAATGAGCATCAGGGATTACGCGTAATTACTGGGACCATTTTTCAGGGATTTCATGTAATCACTGGAAAATTCAGTGATTACGTGAAATCCCTGAGTGAAACGGGGAATACGTGTATTCACTGAAATACTCAGGGATTACGCGTAATCCCTAGGTACGTGTTCTTACTGTAACATATATATATATATATATATATATATATATATATATATATATATATATATATATATATGTACATATATATATATATATATATATATATATATATATATATATATATATATATGCACTACATATACATATACATATATATATATATATATATATATATATATATATATATATATATATACATATATTAACGATGACTTTACAAACAATAAAAAAATTCTGCTGCCAATTGCACGTCTTGGTCCATTTCTTAATAACGGGGGCGAAACAACTTCTATATTGACGGCGAAACGATTCCTATGTTGACGGCGAACAGACTCCACCAAGTGTGGGTGCAATTATGACGGCGAATCGACTTCACCCGGGGGCGAAAGTGACTGACGGCGAATCGACCATACCCCTATTCTAAGGCTTCAGTAAGGCTCCAAGTTTCTGATGTATAAGTTAATACTAGGAGGACCATCTCAATAAATACTTTTCTTTTTAGAGAAAAGTCAATTTACGTTTCCTTACCTAAAATGTTATAGAGGTTCGTGTATAACTGTTATTTGCAGTTTCTCTGCATTTCATTGAACATTATCTCAGTTTTACTTATTCATTTTCAGTTCTACATTTTTGCTTTCTATGTTCAAATCTTTTAGCCTCTATTACAATTCTTCTCATGATTTACTTTCAGTATTATGATTATCATCATTATTACTAGCTAAGCTATAACTCTAATTGGAAAAGCAGGATGCTATAGGCGCAAAGGCTTCAACATGGAAAAAATAGCCAAGTAAGGAAAGGGAATAAGGAAATAAATAGACTATAGGAGAAGTAATGTAATGGACAATTAAAATAAGATATTTTATGAATATTACAACATTAAAACATCTTTCATAAATAAATCATAAAGAGAGACTTATGAAAGCCTGTTCAACATAAAAGCATTTGCTGCAATTTTGAACTACCGATTCAGCTACCTGATTAGGGAGCTCAATCCACAACGTTTTCATAGGTGGAATAGAACTTCTAGAATACTTTGCAGTATTAAGCCTCATGGTGGGGAAGGCCTGAAAATTAGAAATAACTAGTATTACGAACAGGGTGGAATTGTCAGGGAAGATCTAAATATAAGGGGTGATCAGAATTATGAAAAAAAAAATATTTACAACATATATAACGAACTAATTGAACGACAGTGCCAGAGATTAATTGCTAGATTAGGAATTAAAAGTTTAAGGGACCTTAAGTGCCTGCCCAACAAAGGAATCAGAATCATCAGCTGGAGATCAGCTAGGAGGACATTACACGAAACAAGGTAGAATGGAAAAATTAAAATATTTCTTCAGAATAGATTGATCACCGATATCTTAAGACTTTCTCGATAAGACAATTTTTTGTTCATTTGAAGAAGAGAGAGAATGAAACCTAAAATATTGAAAGAGTCATACAGAGCTAAAGAGACATTATGAATGCTGAGATCCAGATGTTGAGGACCCACTATCATTGACCCACTTACAATAATACAATGAGATTTGTTAGAGTTCAACTTTATTTCCCATAATTTGCACCATAAACTAATTCTAGTTAGATCTCTATTAAGGGATTCAGCAACCCCAGATCTACATTCAGGAGATGCCATAGATACAAATAGAGTAGCGTCATCTTTATAAGGTACAAGTTTGTTCTCTAAGCCAAACCACTTGCCATGTGTATATAGTATGAAAATTAATGGGTCAAGAACTTTACCCTGAGGTCCATCAGACATCACATTACTATGCATATTATAGTCCCCATCAACAACAAATCTTTACGATTTATTACTTTAAAATTCACTAATGATACTAAGAAAAGATCCACCTACTCCTAACTGTTGGGGGTCTGAAAAAAGAGCCTCAAGATTAATACAATCAAATCCAGCACTAAAATCAAGGCCATCATATGAACTTTCTGAACAAAATCTAGGGAATTCGGGACAGCATTGGAGATTGTAAGAAGGGTATCACATGCTTTAAGGCTCTTACGAAAGCCAAATTGCAAACTAGGGAACAGATCATTAACTCCAACAAACCTATTAAGACGTTTTGCCCAAAGACGCTCAAAAACTTTAGATAATATGGGAATTATGGAAATTGGGCACTAATCAGCTGGACTTGACCTACCTCAAACTCATTGACATAATGGAGTAACATTACCAATTCTCCAACAAGTGCTAATATAACCTATTCTTTCTAACTTGTGAAAAATAACATAACTTTGGAGCTAAGAAATCTGCCATCTTTATTAAAACACAAAGGAAAGATACCATTTTGGTCTACACCTCTATAAGTAACAAGGGCTTTCATTGCCGCTGAAGTTTGGACATAATCAAAAGCTTTCTCATATTATGTACATCCTATACATAGTAGTTTGTCATAATATATTGATTTTTCCATTAACCTGATAATTATATGAATAAGGCCAATTGTTGAATACCCACTTCTAAAGCCTGCCTGCTCTCCTGGTTGATTAAATTTTAGATGACTTCCTATTCGGCCTAATATGAGCTTTGTAAATATTTTGTACATTCCGGAGAGTATACTTATTGGGAGATAATTTTTCAGGTTGTTTGTATCTCACCTTTTGTGAATTAATAATATCAAAGTTATTTTTCCGAACTGTAGGTATAGTGCATTCCTGCAAACCTTTTTTGCGAAGTTCATTGGGGTTTACTGCTCTGAAATTTCTCCTCTCTATCATTCAATCAATTGTTAGACAGTCTTCTCCTGCTGCTCTGCCTCTTTACATGCCGTTTAATGCTTTCATTACTTTTCCTGCTGTTACTTTTGGTATCAGCTTAGGCGATCCGTTATTTCTATTAGCCAAGTTATTTCTTATATCACTATCTTATAGCATTGCACAGAAATTCTCTACAATTTTTATCAATCCATGTCTTTTGTTGGTAATTATTAAATTTTCATGAAAATGGATATGTGTATTTATATATATATATATATATATATATATATATATATATATATATATATATATATATATATATATATATATATATATATATATACACATACCCATATGTATATATATATATATATATATATATATATATACGTATATATATATATATATATATATATATATATATGCATATGTATATATATATATATATATATATATATATATGTATTATTATTATTATTATTACTATCCAAGCTACAACCCTAATTGGAAAAGCAAGATGCTATAAGCCCAAGGGCCCCAATAGGGAAAAATAGCCCAGTGAGGAAAGGAAATAAGGAAATAAATAACTGAAGAGAACAAATTAACAATAAATCATTCTAATAAAGTAATGTCAAAAGAGATATGTCATATATAAACTATTAACAACGTCAAAAACAAATATGTCATATATAAACTATAAAAAGACTCATGTCCGCCTGGTCAACAAAAAAGCATTTGCTCCAACTTTGGACTTTTGAAGTTCTACTGATTCAACAAACCGATTAGGAAGATCATTCCACAACTTGGTAACAGCTGAAATAAAACTTCTGGAGTACTGCGTAGTATTGAGTCTTATGATGGAGAAGGCCTGGCTATTAGAATTAACTGCCTACTTAGTATTACGAACAGGATAGAATTGTCCAGGGAGATCTGAATGTAAAGGATGGTCAGAGTTATGAAAAATCTTATTCAACATGCATAATTAACTAATTGAACGACGGTGCCAGAGATTAATATCTAGATCAGGAATAAGAAATTTATATATATGTATATATATATATATATATATATATATATATATATATATATATGTGTGTGTGAATGTATATATGTATATATGTATATATATGTGTGTGTGCATATATGAGTGTATATATATTTATGTGTATATATATATATATATATATATATATATATATATATATATGTTTGTTTGTGTTTGAGTGAGTATTCAGTATAGACAAATATATACGTGTTTGTATATACATATATATATATACATATATATATATATATATATATATATATGTGTGTGTGTGTGTGTGTGTGTGTGTGTGTGTGTGTTTGTTTGTTTGTAGGTGTGTCTGTGTGTGCAATAAATGAGAACGAAAATTTAATTATTGTGTGAATCATGACTATTTCTGCCTCTTGACATCTTTAATATACAAGATATAGTAAGTGTACGAACATGAATACAAGCATTTGCAGAGCACAATTACACTTTAATTACAAGGTATTGGTGGTGAAAATTTTGATAAAAAAAATTATTGGAAACTCTGAAACTAATTAAAAGAAAAGATAAATAAAAACTTTAGAAATATAAAGATAAAAAAATTAAGATTTTGACGGGATGCACACAAAAACAACCCCCACACCCTTGAATCTTGCTTACTGACAATAGTCTCCTCAAAAGAGACTTTCAACTATCGTAATCTTACAACTGGACTCTTACATAAGAAGGATATAGAAAACTAAGCATGACCTTAAAACTTTATTTCTTCACAAATAAAAGACTTGAAACGAAAATCCTGTATTCAAAATAAGCTTAATCCTTAAAAACTATAATCCTTGAAACTAAATCAATAAATAGGAACAACATTCAAGAAAAACTAATAACACCTAAATCTGAATGAACAATAAAGGCAACAATATTCCAATAAACACAAAAAACATTAACAAAACATAGAATTAAACGCACACCAACAAAAATACGTATGTGGATACCAACACTGTCGTCCACACAAGGCCGAACTGTCTTTTACAGAACACTACCGCAGCTTTGTGGTTAACATCATCGTCATCATCATCCTCATCATCAGCAACAGCAACAACAACAGCAGCAGCAGCAATCAAAACTTCAATCAGTCCGGGTCATCAACCATTATATAATACTGAGCCGTCGTATCAAGTCCTTTATCAAAAGCCAGGTCATCAACAATCAAGTCCACATTCGAGGAAAAAAAATCTCACCAAAGGAGGAATTATGGTCTGAAAAAAAAAAAAAAAACACTTACGAACACTCCTAGCTAACTAAGCTATTGCATTATAATCAATGATAAATAAACTTTTCATCATTCAGAATCACTCCTAGCAATTATTAACAGAATTGTACTTATTGTTAATATAAATAAACACTTCCAAGCTGGTAGAAATGCTAAATGATAAATCCTGTGTAGCAGGAAATTTTTCCCCCATGACTGGAATTCCCCCCGGGAAAATTAGCCTAGGATCAATTTCCCCGGGGAAAAGCAGCCCAGGCTGTTATTCCCCCAGGGGGAATTTCAGCCCTTAGATAATCCCCCCCCCACCGCCTAGGCCATTTCTTCCCCCCCCCCCCCCCCCCCACTCCCTTACGGAGAAGCTATTTTGATGAATTAAATAATCAACGGTATGTTTGACAAAATATTAGGAATATATATATATATACTGTATATATATATATATATATATATATATATATATATATATATATATATATATATACAATGTTACGCAACGATACCAACGTTACGATGCCATTGCTAACGTTAGCAATGCTACGATAATATTAACATGTGTATTTTAATCTATTTTTCCATATACCCTTTACAAACAATATAAAAAGGTACAAAAGGGTACAGAACCTAACAAACCCACCTAACCTAACCTAGAAGTTCCCAGGTCACAACCCATAGCTGGGGGCAAGCCGCCGGACCTCTTTCCCAGGTCATAACTCCTAGCCAGGGGCAAGCCCCCTGACCCCCTTCCCAGGTCACAACCCCTAGCCGGGTGTAAGACCCCGTACCCCCTTCTCAAGTCACAACCCTTAGCTGGGGGCAAGCACCCGGACCCCTAAAAGATACAAAAGGATACAGAACCTAACAAACCCACCTAACCTAACCTAGAAGTTCCCAGGTCACAACCCCTAGCCGGGGCAAGCCCCAATACCCCCTTCCCAGGTCACAACCTCTAGCCGGGGGCAAGCCTCCGCACCCCTAAAAGGTACAAAAGGGTACAGAACCTAATAAACCCACCTAACCTAACCTAGAAGTTCCCAGGTCACAACTCCTAGCCGGGGGCAAGACCCCCGACCCCCTTCCCAGGTCACAAACTTGCACTGGCACGAGGAAATGTTGAACTATGCCCTCTAAAACCATTAAAACTAAAGAAATTAATGACTTACTTGTATGACCCAGTGTAATGGTCTGTTTTCCCCTGTCGGAAATAATGGTTACCTCCGCCAGGCAAAGGGGAAATCTTGGCCCAAAGGGGGGAATATTATCCTGGGACAAAGTTCGGAAGGGGGAAAAACAGACCATTACACCTGTATTCAAACACAACTGCTTCTGCCCCTGTAGCTTGCTCAAATTGTTCAATTGTATGAAACACTTCCTTTATGCTTTCAGTTATTCTAACAAACACCGAACTGTCATCCGCAAACCCTATTACAGAACACTGGAATGCATTTGGGAGTTCTATTGGTCGAATACTTACATTTTGTTTCATAGATCTATACAATGATTCTTGGAACAAAACATATGTTATCATTGACAGAGATCAGCCCTGGTGTTTCGATCGGTCAACATTTATGCAAACTGCCCCTGGGCTCCTGTCATAAAGCATTTTTATTTACATAACAAAATCGTCTCTGAAACCCATTTGTGATAAAGTCTTAAACATAAAATCTAGATTCCCCCTGTCAAAGGCCTTACTCCAGTCCAGATTGACCAGAGCTCCATTTAAATTGTTTTCATTGACATAATATATGATATCACGGATTAGTGTATTACATTTTATTATTGATCTTTCTTTTACCGAACAAAATTTTTCGTCAGATACAACCTTATACAAAACACACAAGATTCTGTTTGCCAGTATTCCTGAAATACATTTATAGCCAGTATTCAGCAATGCAATAGGCCTCCAGTTCTTCAAAGACAGCATGTCCCCACCTTTGTGACCCAGTTTTATGATGCCTTTCTTCTGGCCCTGCCTTAATTGAAATTTTACGTCTAAAGCATACTTTACCACTTCCCTAAACTCTGGCTTGATACTATTCCATATTTTTAAGCAAAACTTTAACGGAAGGCCATCCTCTCCTGGTGTTTTACCTTTGTTTGTAGATTGTAAAGCGTTTAATGCCTCTTTCAAAGTTACAATAGTACATAACGCTTCGTTGTCTTCCTCGTTTATGGTGCTGTCGATAGACATAAGAAAGTGGTCTTGTAACCTCGAGTCTGTATTTACCTTGGAGAATAGAGTTTTATAATACTCCTTTACATGATGAGCAATAGCGTCTGTGTTATGCAGTGTTGCACCATTCTCCAAACGCAATTCCCAAATAATATTTTTTCTTCCTCTGGATTTTTCTTTCCCTAATAGATGAATAGACAGTCGCTCCCCATTTAACCTTTCTTCTGTTTTTAACCTAATTTATACACCTTCACCTATTTTATCTTTTATCGACTTTATTCGATCTTTAAGGACTTTCATTTGTTCAAAATCAATGTAACCAATAGAAGCCTTGTTAACTAAGAATTCTAAGTAGATTTGGTTTGCTTGTTTGGACAGTCTAACAAAAAAGTATCTCACTTTAGTTTCAAAAAAATATGCCACCACTCCAGGATATTGGGATATTTTCTTTTTCACTTTTCAAATAAACCCAAAACCTCTTAAAGTTCTCGTCAAAATCACCTGTATTCAGTAACAATGCATTCAGTTTCCAGTATCCCCTCCCCATTCTACACTGTTTGTCTATAAAAAAGTGGGTTAATGGCATATTATGATCTGTCATATGAGGTAAATTCTAGAACCATAATCAGCTCAATAGTAAGTATACAAGGGTAGATTGTGTTTCGAAAACCATACTGCTTTCAGAGCCAGTTGTTTTACTAGAGACTTGAGCGCTTTGGATACACATCTATCGTTTCCCGTACTCACATCTCCTCCTGTGAGTACACAATTAAAATCGCCGGCTAGAATTAAATTTGAAGTATTTTGTCTCAAGTAATATAAAACGTTATCAGAAAACAAACTCTATTTCCTGCTTTTTAGAAGATCTTGACGGTACATATACATTCAGCAAGAATGAATGACTGCCATTATGTTGATTTCTTGCAGATAATATACTGCCCGTTTCATCTTTTTCTGTTGACAGTACAGAAATATTAGACATTTTATTACACAAAAAACAAGTACCTCCTTTAAAAATAGTTGGCATATTCAGCAATACTTCATAACTTTCCTCAAGATATCTTATATTGTTCCTATCTCTAATAGTATGTTCTTGAATAAACAATACAACAATCTTATATTGAGAAGCTAACATCATAAGTTGTATCTTTTTGTTGAGCGCATTTAAACCACAAATATTTATTGACACCACTATTAGAGCCATTACAAAAATATAAAGTTTAATTATTTGCTTATTCTAGTGAGTTTAGGAAATTTTTCCTCACTACCATTGGAATGGTACTCGTTATGTTTATGTTTACCTAATCCAGGGTCACTGTTGGGGGTTATGGCTTGTTCGGTGTCATATTGCATATTCTCTTAATCATCAACAATATTAGCTAACTGAAAATAATTTAACTGTGGATTCATAACACTTCCAAACTCATCGCCCTTAACATTAGAAATACTTTCCCTTTCTACACTAGTATTTTGAATTTCAGTACTACCTTTACCATGTGATTCAGATTGTTTACATTTCATCGCCGCAACGTTTGTTAGTAACCTTTTATTAGCCGTTATATCGAACACTTCTTTTCTTACCTCTTCCGGTTGAGAACCTTCTGTCATAACCTTGTGTACCCCTGCTTGTACTGTCATTGCCTTAATCCCTGGTTCTCTTGTTTTGTTCAACTGTGTTTCTTTCACTTGAGCCTGGGGATTTCCATGTTCGTTGCCTTAAGATAATTCCTCACTAATACTGCTCAATGTTAAATTCCTGTTGTCTTTACCTATTAAGTCATGTGGCTCATCTGTAATTTCGTGGTTCAAAGAAACATTATGAATATCATCATTACTGCTACTAGGCTGATTGAACACTTTACTTCCTACTGGTATTAAGGCAGGAAAATACATTTTATCTTTCATATCGACTTGTCTCGCAATTTCTTGCTTCATGAGATTCTGAACCACACTTGAAACAGGTTCTCTTTTGACCACTATACAGCAACTGAATATGAAAACCATTCACAGTAATTTTCGATGGAATATTCTTCTTGACATACAGTTTGGCGGTACGTATACCACTTAAAGCACATCTAAAAGGACCCTGGTTAAGACATTGTGTCTTAGGCCCTCTACTCTACCATACTGTCGAAGAATATTCGTTAGAACTTTATCCTCCATCTCCTCTGGACAGTCTTTAATAGAAACAAACGTAAGCATTGATCTTTCGTCTGTTACTTTCAATAAAACTCTATTACTTGTCAAACATTTTCCTTCAAAGTCTTTGACAACACGATCATAAACCGCCTTTTCACTTAATTTGATAATTACCTTTTCTCGTAAAAACTGGACTATTTGCAGATCTTGAAGACAAATACCAATTTGTACAAACAATGTCGCAGTTACATCCTCTTGCGTTGGCTTTGTGTTCAAGAACACTATCCTAATACAATTCACTCTTCTTTAAGCAGAAGCCATTTTCCTTGGTTCTTATTTTACTTTTAGGGAATAATTCCCTTAAATTGAAAGGCTTTACAGCCACACGTCTTGATAGGGAACGCTGAGGCACAGCCCCAGGGTACAACAACTAATCTTCCAAAACCAAAGAGGGTGTTGATGTTAAATTTTCACTTTGGAAGACTAAATCTACAGTTTATACGTAATTTCACCGATGACCACACTTTCCTAAATATTCTTCAGCATTATAGTAGATAATACATCCAAAGTTCCAAAACAAGCTGAAATAACGGAGTCTGGAACTGCTGTCTATTCACCTCGACGGTTGGGTCAAAAGTCTTAGCTAACTAAACTATTGCACTATAATCCAAGATGAATAAACTTTTTATCATTCAGAATCACTCCTGGCAAATATAAACAAAATTGTACTTATTGTTGATACAAATAAACACTTCCAAGCTGGTAAAAAGGATAAATGATAGATACAGCCTTCAAGCACAACTGCTTCTAGCTGCAGTCAAATCATAAAAAGCATTCGCCTAGATATTCACCACTGCCCTAACCTATCTATATAAAAAAGTAAACAAACAACCTCAATTATACCAACACTCTCTCTCTCTCTCTGTCTCTCTCTCTCTCTCTCTCTCTCTCTCTCTCTCTCTCTCTCTCTCTCTCTCTCTCTCAAAAGGATTTGGCAAGCAACAAAATAAAAATTAAAAAATTAAACAAAAATTAATCTTCCACAAGAATAACATTTAAATACATAAATGATTTTCCACAGAATATCATGAAGCTTACAATTCCATTTTTTGTAGCCAGATTGACGTCAGTTCTTCAGGAATGTCAGCTCTTGTTCAAAGCAAGGTAATTTGTGGAGCTTACACGCTTCCTCAGATATTAGGTTTGTGGTCTGCATTGATTTCAATCTTAAAAATTATGTACTTAATATATTTCATGCCCATGTGTAATTTATCTCTCTGATTTATATTATCGCATGCACAAATCATCATCATCATCATCATATCCTCCTACGCCTATTGACGCAAAGGGCCTTGATTAGATTTGGCCAGTCGTCTATCTCTTGAGCTTTTAATTTAATACTTTCCCATTCATCTTCTCCTACTTCGTACTTCATAGTTCGCAGCTATGTAGGCCTAGGTCCTCAACTCTTCTAATCCCTTGTGGAGCATAGCTGAACATTTGGTTGTTGGTGGGTGATCCTGCGAGGTTTGGAAGGAAACACAATTTTGAATTAACGGAAGTTCTATTGAGAAGGTGCAATACAAGAACTAAATACTACAGGTATGAAACACGTCTGCCTTGGGTAACAAACGATAATACAAGCACACTGTGTGATACCCCAAGGCTGGAAAGTACATTGTTGCCATGTCTTCGGGGCGTTGCCACACTTAGTAATGTATTGGATAATTATGAATAATAACATTGTAATATGATGCATATACACATATGAATACCTAGGGGGTGTATTTATTTACAAGAGACATATAATAAATGAGACAAATAATACATTACTTTAGGTATGAATATATGTTAACGTCATTTAATGTAACGATCTCACATTTTCTATATCTACACCTCGCTCCCACCTCGCGCTCGTAGTTCCATTCTCGAGCGAACTCTTTCTAGTGAGTCTTTGAGATCTGCGTGGAAACTCTCGGGGGTTAGAGACTAAGGACCTTTCTATGTCCGTGCAAGGGTCCATAGGTAAATGGGGGAGGGGGTCAACACCAGGCGTTGGCACTGGATGTAGAAAGCGGTGCTTACGCTACCAAACTCAGCCAATGGGAAGACGCACCTCATAGTCCCGTGATCTGCCAAAACCCATGATAACTTCAACCTTTTCCCATCGATTTGATGTTGGGTCTTTGATCCTTACTTACGGGTGGGTTGATTGTATTGTAGTTTTACTTGTTCAGCACAGGCAGCTGCATGGTGGTCACAGTCATCAGACTTGGCCTGCCATTCCTCTGAAAAAGACTGTGGATGAGCAAGTACACAGGTACAGAGTGGGCAGCCATACAAAATCTGTGCTGGAGAACGGCCTGTGAAGTTTGGAGTATTACGCGGTTCCAAGAGGCCTCGATCAAATTCTTCGCAGTCAATATTGCCAGGAGGTGCTGGCTTTTACAGAAGCTCCTGCATGGCCATTGGACTGCGGGTAATGTGCTGATGACATGATGTGGTGGACACCCTATCTCATCGTGAAATCTTGGAAGTCTTTGCTGGCGAATTGAGGGCCACCATCATTCCTGAGATGAGGGGGAACATCGAATTCCCTGAAGTAACAACAGAAGATACGTATGGTGTTGGAACCAGTAGTGTCTCTTTTACATGGTCACACAACAGGCCACCCAGAGAGTCGATCGGTTACAACGAGGAATAACTTCCCGGAGACATTGAAAAAGTCAGCTGAGACAGACTCAATGGACCTCGTAGGCTGCAGCATTTGGCATGATTCACAAGCTCTGACAGTACGGTCCTTCTTGCACGTCGCTTTGTGGCTTCCACTCCTCGATGACTATCATAAAGACGAGCGAGAGTACGACGGCAGAGGGCAGCAGGGACGACAATTCTTGCTCCATAGAGAACCAGATCACCATCAGTTGAGAGTTTTTCCTTAATTTCCAGAAAGGGAGTAACGACTGGTGTTGGCTATAACAGCTAGATGGAAATCCTGAAGTCACACAATTCACAAGATGGGTATACGATGGATCAGCTCTTGCTGCATCTTGGAGTTCCTGAAGTGTCCTATCTGCATCTTGGGGCGTATAATCTTCTTCGGCGATGACAGCATTGACATTGATGAAATATCTGACGTGTGTTGTGACATCAGCACAAGTGATTTCATCTTCTGGAGTATGCTGACTGACTGGAGCTTGAGATAAGGCATCTGGAATGCTGAGCTGCTTTCCAGCCTGCCACACTGCTGTGAATAGGTACGGTGAAATCTTTTCCTTGAGACACTGAAGGCAAGGATTCTCCACTGCATCAAGTGAATAATGATTGAGAATTGGGATGAGTGGTAGGTGATCAGTCCTCAGGGTAAAATGCTGAAGATCAGCTAGATGCAACCTACACTTAGACATAACCCAGACCACAGCTAACAACTCTAAATCTATAGTAGCATAGCGAGACTCAGCATCTGTACAGAAACGGGAGCCAAATTGAACTAGACGAAGTGTGCCATTACTATGGTCCTGTAGAAGGGCGTATCCAATTCCAAATAGGCAAGAGGCATCACTCTGGAGGATTACCGGCAATGCAGGATCAAAGGAGTTGAGGACTGGGGGCCTTACCTAAGTGGCCTTGACTCAACAAAATGCCTCGTCATGATCAGGAATCCAAACGAATGCTCTCTTTGGGGGCTCATCAGAGGTCGTAGAGGCTGAGCTGTAGCAGCAATCTCAAGAGTAAATTCGGCCAACTGGTTCACTAAACCCATGAATGATCGAAGGTCAGCTGGTAGGTATTGGAAAGTTCCGGATTGCACTGACTTTGCCAGGATCAGCTGCTATACCCTCTTCTGAGAGCTGATATCCACAAAAGGACACTTGATATGCAGCAACCACAAACTTGTCTCTGTTAAGAGTAATCCTGAATTTGCGTCATCTAAGAAGTATCTTGTATATTTGTTGAAGATGAGTGAAGTAATCTTCATCAGAAAGAAGTATGTCATCCACGACCTTTACACAGTTCTGCATTCCTTGAAGAGCCATATCACCACGGAGACAGAAGGCGTCCACTGTAGCTGCAAAACCCATTGGACCTCTGCAATGTTTGAAAAGGTCGTACGGTGTAATGAAGGTTGTCAAATGTTGGTCCTCTTCAGCAAGTGCCATCTGCCAATATCCACATAAGGCATCTACTGTGATGAAATACCATACCTTCGAGTTAACACTACGGATGGCAGCGAACGGAGTTGGAGAAGGGTGAGTTGGTCGGGACACTTGGCTGTTGAGCTTAGTGAGGTCAACAGTGATACGGACACCTGAGTCCTTAGCTACTATGACTAGTGGATGGCACCATTCTGAAGGTTCATCACCGGCAGGCTTGATAATTCCTTGGGTTACCATAGAGGCGAGTTCTTCCTTAACTTGATCACGGAAAGCAAAGGGTATCTGGCGTGGAGTGTGGACAGCAAAGAGTACTGCACCATCCTTGAGGTGTATCCTCATTGGAGGACCAGTCGTCAGCTGGAGTGGTATCATCTTGAGGTCTTCTTTGGTGATCAGAACATCCTTGAACTCCCGTAGAAAAAATTTTCTTGCCTCGGTAGGGGATGTGGTAGCAGAAAAGGGCAATTCCTTGCATCTTTTAACATACTTAACTTCCAATATTGGCTCAGAAAAGTCCGGAGAAATAATTGCTAATTCCTTACAGTGGCTGTAAGACAACAATGGTGTTTGGATACTGTCATGAACCTGTATAACTGCAGAACAGGATTGCTTACCCAGTATAAGAGTGGCTTAGAAGATACCCAAAGCAGGTGTCATAGCTGAACCATCGGCAGTTAGGGTTTCAGTTGTAGGAAACGGCTTCAAACTACTCCTAGGTATCTTAAGTAGGTCAAGATGCTGGGGTCCTACCATGGAGACTTCAGCGCCTGTGTTGGGTAACATCTGAATTCAGGATGTAACATCTCCATATGTTAGAAGAACACAGACAGGCTTCGGCGACTTTCCGAAAGTTTCGACTCGACAACAGCTAGACTTCTTTACAACCTTTGATTTACCTGACAATGGGGTAGCTTTGTCACTTGAAGAGCCACCCTGCGTACTGTCATTTCTCTCTGCCTTACAGTATTTATCGTAATGTCCCACACGGTTACAAACTCGGCCCTGTGCTGCGTTGGCTGGGCACTTTAGAGTCCTGTCCCAATGACCTTGTCAACTGCAGTTCTTGCAGTTGATTTCTAGGGCTGGGCAAACTTCGGAAGAATGGTGGTTACGTGCACAAAACTGGAAGGGACTGGCTGGTTTGGGTGGTGGGGATGAAGAATGATTTTCCCCACCTCTTTTCTGTTTCTTGTATGTTAAAACGACACGTAGCTGGGAGGTTGGTGCTCGAATGGCCGAAGTAGCCTTCTTGGCTGCCTCATATGAGCAACAAGTATTGACCACCTCCTGT
>NC_090741.1:125571926-125609426 GCF_036898095.1 Palaemon carinicauda | reverse complement strand
TTCTCTTCCTGTTTTCTCACCCTTTCGTCTTCCCTTTTATTTGTTCACGTTCTGCTGATGATATTATTTCCTTCTTTTCCGTCCTTCTCCCGATTTCTATTTGCCTCACCATTTGTCCTGATTTTATTCTTGGTTTTAACTGCTGTCTCCATCTCCTTCAATGGTTGGGGGATTCCCCTAAGTAAACAAACTGTAATGGCAAATAGGAGTGTTGAGGCAGCCATTTCAACACCTGAGAAACAAATTCTCTCTCTCTCTCTCTCTCTCTCTCTCTCTCTCTCTCTCTCTCTCTCTCTCTCTCTCTCTCTCTCTCTCTCTCGTTTTCTTGATATATTTCAGAATAACTGAAGTTCCTTTTATACAACATTTTTTCATAAAAAATTCCCAATATGCTAATAAGAATTATAGATAGATCATACGTAGAATTATTATTTGACAGCCCGTATTGCAGAGAGGAGAGAGAGAGAGAGAGAGAGAGAGAGAGAGAGAGAGAGAGAGAGAGAGAGAGAGAGTAAGTAAAGTCAGGAAAGGTCAATCTATGCAATTCAGCATATGTTTCTTGTCTTGTCCTAGTAAGGTTTGGAACTTCTAAATTTTCGTCTTCTTCTTGCTATAACTCCTCTTATAATTCATCAACCGAATACTGTATGATATGAATTTTAGATCCCAAGAGAAATTATCTAGTTATTTGCATACTTCCAAGGCCTACTTCAGATGAATTTAGAATATACTGTATCTATACGTCTTACTGACCTGTTTTATATATCTATCTATATTCCTGTGTGTCCTGTTCCAATTGACCTAGGATCCAATTTAGACACACTACAGACCTGTTTTAGACATCTAAACATCCGAGTTAGATGACAAAAGACCTATTTTAGAGGTGAGCAAGTCCTAATTTTGACGACATACCTATTTCTAATACCTTATGTGCCTATCTTAGATGATGGAGAACCTATTTTAGATACCATAATGTCCTGTTTGATAATCCCATGTAATGACAAAATTACAAAATAAATAAAACCCATTATGTCAATAGGTTAGAGCCTTTAATATCTATTATGACCAAATGAACACGTGAACAGATGAGCTGGAAACTGATTTACAAAGCTCGGTGACAAATGATATTAATATCATGTTTAAATATAAATTCTGCTAAATTATTCCGAATTCAATATAACATTCCATCAGGTCATCTAAATATATATCCAAACGCACACACAGATATATATATATATATATATATATATATATATATATATATATATATATATATATATGTATATATATGTGTATATATATATATATATATATATATATATATATATTTAAATATACATATATATATATATGAGAGAGAGACAGACAGACAGACAGACGAGAGAGAGAGAGAGAGAGAGAGAGAGAGAGAGAGAGAGAGAGTGCTTGGAGAGTAAGAAATGATGCTATTCAGCTTATTTGGATAAAATCTAAATAATAATAAATTAAAATGAAACTGTGATGTGGGTCATTGTGTGTCTATGCATTTTCCAGAGCGTGTCTCCCCAGACCGGGTAATTGAACAGGAAGCGAAGCAGCTGCCATCTTATGAATCCAATTACAATTATGCTAATCTTGGCAAAGGGGAACATACCCTGTTACTCTGAACTAATCTTCAATTTAAGATTAAACAATAAATATATCCCATCTTTTACCGAGTAACTTTTAAATATATATCATTTATAAGTACCAGTTTAACAACGAATCTTTTTTTTTTATGATTAGAGTATTCAAAATGAAATTACTGTATATGTAAGTGTTTTTTTTTTTTTTTTTTTTTAGAGCTTTGAGTGGTTTCTTCATCACAAAACCTTATTGAAACCAGGAAGTGTTACGCTGTATACTTCTTCAACCTCTATTACCACAATCAAAGGAAAATGGGAATAGGAATATAGAGAGATGAGAATTCCAATTTCCTCCCTAATTGCCAGTAATCAAAAAGCTCTAATAATATCGTCAGAATTTTGTGGTAAAACCTAATTTATGTCAAAATAGAATTCAATATCTCTTTGAACTACAAGTCGTTCCAGGGATCCTTTCCCAAAATCCTAAAATGGTGAGATGAGGATTTGAACCCCGAATGGACCATGAGTCTTCTCAAAGACTGTTTGCACTGTATCTCGTTCTTCATCCCCCACTCTCTCTCTCTCTCTCTCTCTCTCTCTCTCTCTCTCTCTCTCTCTCTCTCTCATCTATATGTTTCACTACCCTCTCGTTTTTCATTCCTTCACTCGTTATATTACGGAAAGGCCCTGAGAGAGAGAGAGAGAGAGAGAGAGAGAGAGAGAGAGAGAGAGAGAGAGAGCTACTTTATCAATCTGGACAGATCAAAGTAATGTGATATGTTTGGACGGCAAAAGATGATAAAATGCTTTTACTCTTATATAATTTCCAAACGATCCTTAATGTGCACTTTTTTTTACTTATATATAATCATTCAAAACTACTAATTCCTAAGATTTCTCTTTGAGATTATGATTCTCTTGATATTGATGTCATCATTACCATATTTTTCATGAACCTTTTCTTAATAGCTCAAACCCACCTCAGTTGGTCATAATGAGTTCCTAATGACATTAATGGTAATGGAAGAATGAGAAAACTGGCCTCGAAATGTTGCTATGGATAATTAAAAAAAAAAATGAGGATTTGGATCTTGATGTAATTTAAGAAAGGACCCGACGTCCCACAAAAGTGTTGTCTTAGAAAACTGATTAAGAAGCTAATTCGAATGAAATGAAAACAGTGGAAGTTGTTGAGACTATCTATCTGTCTAGTAAAGGGTTATAATATACATGTGGATTGAGGTTAGTTCAAGAGATTTGATGGATCTGACTCAAGGTGGAAGTAGCTAGTGAAAGGAATAACTGAGAGTCCTTAGTTGGTTTTTATGTCTGAGTTGTTCGACTAAAAAAGAATTAATCTCATCGAAGAGTGAAGGAGTGACGAAAAGGCTTCATTTTATGTGTCTAAGGAAATTTTAAACAATGGAAATTTTCTACAAATATGGTATGAAATCTAATTTGGAATTTTTTCAAAGAGATGTTCCGTAGTAATTATTAAACTTTCCGCATAGACGACACAGTTTCACATTGATAAAGCATACTTTGTGTGTCACACTTTAAAGAAAACGGAAATAATTTCATGGTATACTCTCACAAATTCACATTAGACCTTGATTACTTAACCAAAGCACATCTTATATAGTTATCTCAATTTTTTCTTTAGCACCTGCCTCGTTTTTTAAATATTAGACAAAAAATTTAGTTTTATCAATTTCCATAACCTAGATTATAAAATCAATCTTGGGCTTTTTCGTTTAACGACTAATCCGTTCTCATTGTAAAAGATTTCTCATAATTCTGATCACCCTTTGTTTCAAATCTTCCTAGACATTACTCAATTTCCCGTCCGCCTATCATATTCAATGACCATAAATAAAGCTCAAGGATAGACTTTCGATAAAGTTGGGACCTACCTACTACAACCTTGCTTTACTCATGGACAACTTTATGTAGCCTTCTCAAGAGCAAGGTCTATGAGCAGTGTAAGAGTTAAAATTTGTCCTCAGAATAATTCTACTCATGGCCAGAGAAGAGGAACTACCTTCACTAGAAATATTGTATATAGAGAAGTTTTGTAAATTGTTTCATGTATTGCTCATTTTTATTAGATAAATATACAAGTCAAATCTTGTCACATTTTACTCAAACATGTATAGGTTAGGAACAAGATATTTAGTATTGAAAATATTATTCTGTGTTATTTACACGGGTTACGGTAGATTATTATTATTATTATTATTATTATTATTATTATTTTTGTGTTATTAGTAGTAGTAGTAGTAGTAGTAGTAGTAGTAGTAGTAGTAGTAGTAGTAGTAGTAGTAGAATAAGTACTGGCTTTTAATGCTACAATAAAATATATTTTTTTCCTTTATTTTGGTTTACTTGTGCTTCCCATTGTTCCAAAATTCTACAATTGTCTTTCAATTGTGTTATAGTGCCAAGATTCCTGCTTGCAAACTTTGTACTACAGTAAGAAAGAAAGAGGGATAAAAAAGGAGATGGAAAGGAATAAGACGAAAGAGGTGAAGAAACAGAAGAAAATAAGAGAAAACATAATCTATGCAACAAAAATTGTCCGTTAAAAACTAATCGTTAACAGGAAAGGTTTCTCTCCTGTCCGTTTTAATTCTCCCCTGATTATTTTTTCTTATCGAAATGCCAAATCTGATAAACGAGAGAGATTTTCTGCAACTGCTTTTGTTGAAAAGAACGACTCCAGCAACAGATGGGTTGGACGTTACTCATTGGGATTTTGGTTTTGGTTTGCAACTTTTTATTTACTCCTGATATCTTTTGTGCTTTGCGGCATATGCTCTTCTCCTAGTTCACTTATTATTATTATTATTATTATTATTATTATTATTATTATTATTATTATTATTATTATTATTATTATTATTATTGTTATTATTATTAGCTAGTCTGCCGAAAGACTTATTTTTCCACATTGAATATAAATGATTTTAATTGATTCTATAAAAAAGCACTGACATTATCATCTATTCTTTCTTGGGGAGAGTGATTGTGGAAGAATCTTCGAGACTGAATATTTCTCTTGAATAAGAATTTTGTAAGTTTTCTTTGACTCTGCCATTTTCCATATCAAATGAAATATTTAATAAAGGAATGACTGATTAAATGGTTCGAAATTCGTTTCGTTCAAGGAACAAATGTTGGAAACTGTCGCATTATTTTAAGCTTAATCCATAATTTTTTTACAGAAATACATATTTTAATGGAAGCACATGATATCAAGAAACATAATCTAAAACTTAAGGAAAAAAATCAGTTTAATTACTATGAAATTAATCACATTTCGTTTTAGTGTTAAGAGAAAGAAAACAAAGCAAAATTACTTGCCCTTAAAGAATAATTTATTATGAAGTTTTAAAGATAAGCAATCTGCATTCAGGTTTCGTAAGGATAAAACTTATTTAAAGCCTGTATAGGCCGCTAGCCACGAAGGGTCACCATGCAACCCCTCCTCCCACCCCGCACCCCACGCCCAGATTCGAATAATAGACATGTGAAGGTTTTTTTTTTTAAATCTGTTTCGCTCTGCCATTGAAGTCAATGTATGGTGACCTTTCTTGGGTGATAGCCTATTAGTGAAGAAAAAAAAAACTGTGTTCAATAGCGTTCATTTGGTAAGGTAAGCAATTATATTCTTTACATCTTTGCTCATTGGATTTCATAGTCAGTGAGGACACTGCGGTGAAGTCAAAATGTTATTGTTAAAATGGACCATTAAAGAATTCTTTATATCTATCACAAGAAGGTATTTTTCGTCTAGCCAAATGGCAACTCTCTCTCTCTCTCTCTCTCTCTCTCTCTCTCTCTCTCTCTCTCTCTCTCTCTCTCTCTCTCTCTCTCATACAAACACTAAGACAGTAAAGCAACGTGTAAATTCTGAAAGGGTAATCAAAATCTCATTGCCATCACGTGTCAGGGAAATTCCAATATATTATTTCACTTGCAACAGTCACTTCACGAATCAGACGTTTGTTCTGAAAAAGTTAGGTAGAGGAAAGGTTGGAATGAGAAATGAACATTAATTAGGTAAAGCATATTTCAGATTTGATTTCTTTTATTGTCAATTGGTGGTATATTTTTATGAAATGAGGGCAAATAAAGGTAGAATTATTCAGTTTTCTTCTTGGGGAAATCGTCTGAATTTTGTGATAAAGAACGTCTTTACCATTTTAAGAAATGTGGTGTGTTATAATATTATCTCCACCATCTTCCCATTATTGTTACTATTCTGGTGTATAATATATATTCATATACTGAATTCATTTTCAGGTTTATGTGTAAGAGGAAAGTTGCTATCTATTCGTTAATAATTTTCCATTTCTGTAAGAGACAACACTTCAATAAAGACGTAAATATCGTTAAACGGTCAAGAAAAAAAACTATCTTTCACGCAACTATTTTTTATTTCATTTGATTATAAGATTTAATTCGTATTCAATGACAATGTTTATACATCCAGTTTACCGAAACGTATGTTTTTTTCTCTAAAACAGAATCTCGAAACTTGGTCTATTACTTTTTCAAAGGATATATTTCTGTTTATAAAGAACTTGACTTATTTTAGTATTACAATAGTTAAACAAACACTAAAGCCGTTATTACTATTAATTCTGGTCATGTCTAGTGCCACATTCTGGTAATACAAAGCAAGTATGTTTGAATATCCATATAACCCTTTTATATCTTACAATATTATTCTAATATTTTATTCTCATATTTCTTTTTCTTTTTACAATTACAAATAAGAAAATATAGTTCAAAGAAAAGTTTCTAGTTATGCAAATCTTTCTTATAAGAAGTCTACCTTAAATTAAGTCAGAAAAGACAGACATCCCTTTTGCTACTTGGAAAACTTCTTGAGTTTTTATATTTAAAAACCATGTCAATATGCGAGATAATTATCATAAATTTCTTAACATGGATTTGCCTCATAATAAATTTTACCCTAAGGAAAACTATATATTCTATGAAAATAATCGTGCATAAGATAATTTTCACTTAATAATGATCTGAAACGTTCGTACCAAAACAGGAATAAAGTTTATTGAACCCTCCCACACAGCTAATAATTGCAATAGGCCCCGAGACTGGAGACAAGTCTGCATCTTGCAAAGCAAAAATAGTCTGTGCGTGATTGGCCTTGTCAGTTGGGTGTGAGTGAGGCTTTAATCAAGGCGAATGGGTCGGGAGGAAAGGCGTTACCTCTGGGGAAATTGAAGTGTTAAACACCTCACAAACAAGACAAGTCTCTTTGACTCTGGAACTTTGATGAAAATGAGTCTTGATCAAAGATGGCTCATTAAGTTTGGCAATTATTTTCTTATTTTACTCTTCAGTGGAAGTTGGTGAACAGCAAAGTAACATTTTGGGAGTGAAATGTTATTTTACGTTTCAAAAGCGTGATTAATTTGCAATGATGTTGAGATAGTCTTAATCTTACATTACAGACAAAGTTGGAGAGTAAGTGTTTTCAAATATTCACATCTACAAAACCAGTATATTTCAAGTAAACTGATATTTTTCAATATCTTACCCTTGCAGGGGAAATTAATAATACAGTATTTATTTACTATTCATCATGTAATATATGAACATTTACATATTTAGAATTACCTTATTTATTTAGAGAAAGTTTTCTTTTTTTTTAAATTCATGTCACTATTTCCATGAAAATTTGTCCCATATTTCAATTATGGAGAAGTAGAGATATAACGCTAAGGTTTCAAACGATTCTGATTACAGAATTGTGTGTTCATGAGAAAGAAAGACTTTCCATAGGCAATGCCATTATCAATAGAGGGTAATTAGATATGGTTTTTATTAGGCTATTTTTGTGTACACTCTAATAGCCACGTCATCAGGTAATCCTTGGATGATTGACAAACTAATCAATCAATCAATCTTTATGCATAAAATTAATCCATTCTTGCAATTGTCTTCTTTTCAGTATAAAAACCACCGATAAATTGTTATTAACATTATTTTCGATTTTATTTTTCACTTCCTTCCTCTCATTTATGTTCTCTCTTTCCTGTTCATATTACTTTCTTTATTCTGCTTCTAAAAAGGACGTAAAAATTTACTGATTTTGAAAGACCCGTGACAAACGATCCACTCTGCAAAGCCTTTACCAAATTCATTATTTTGGCCTCGGTATAGACGGTCAACTTTTGACGTAATATTTTGCCTCTCAATAAAAATATTGCATGAATATTATGTAAGAAATTTTCAACGTTCACCTCATATGATGGACATTATAGCGAAAAATTTCAATCTTGTAAAAGATTTTTTTTCTCTTTTTTTCTAGACGGTGTATAATACAGTATTTTTATTTTTATTATTATTATTATTGCTATAAATGCAAAGGGAATAATTTGCATAGCATTACGTCCTCCACTCTTATGCAAATGTACCTGTTATGGTTCTCCAACCAGAAACAATTAACAGCAATGGCAATCAATAGGAAAAATAAGTGACGTAAAAATGGGTGGCATCAGTTGTCTTCGCTCAGAAAATAAGTAACAGCCACATTGTCCACTGAAAGAAAAGTAAGAAAAACGTTATTCATCAGAAACATAACATAACTAACAGCGATGTTTTCTAGTAAGAAAAAAAAAATAAATAAATAAATAGTAATATAAACACAATCCACTCAGAAACGTAACCCCACTTTTAATCAATCAAAAACACAAGAATCGTTGACGATTTTCCCTAAGAAACATGAGCACTAGAAGCCTTCTTCGCTCTGAGAGACAAATAACCAGAGTGCTCCATTCCGAAACATAAGTAACAACAATGCTCTCCACTCAGAAATATAAGTAATAGAAATTTTCTCAACTTAGCCACCAGATCAATAACAATGTTCTCATAACAAAATTAAACTAAAAATAACGTTCTTCATTCATGAACAAGGATAACAAAAACGTTCACCACTCAATCATAAATAACGTTAATCTCATCCAATTAGAAAGGTAAATAACAGTAACGTTCCCCAATAAGAAACCAAAGATACAGCAATATTCTCCTCTAAAAACATAGGTAACAGGTAAAAGTAGTGTTTTCCACTCAGAAACATAAGTTACAGAAACGTTGTCCAATGAAAAAGGAAGTAACAGCACTGTTCGCCACTCACAAATATATGCAGTTTATATGTCTTGTACCAAGAGCTACAGTTTTCTCCGCTCAAAAGAAATTAGGAGCAACGTTTCCAATCAAAAGTATAGGTAGCTTCAATCAGGAACGGGGATAACAACAATGTTTCCTGCCCAATCATAATTAACAGCACTGTTCTCCACTCAGATGCCAACATAACCAATCCTTTCTTTACTCAGCAAAATTCTCCACGAGGAAATGTAAGTAAACGTAATGCAGCTCTCCACTCATAAACATGGGTAACAGCAATGCAATAGTCAGAAAAATATAAGCAACATTAAAAAAAAAAGTCATTGCAACAGTGTCCTGTGAGAAACGTGAGTAACATGAACACTCCAGCCACGAACGTGAGTAATAGTAAAGTTCTCCACTCGGAAATATAAGTAATGGTGATGATTTTCAGCCAAAAGATGAGGCACACTAACGTTCTTCACTTGGAAATACAAGAAACATCACCCATTGAGCTTGTGTGTTGCTACTCGCCTCTTCTTATATCACCTACCGTAGAACTCCCTACCTTCCTAATGAACTGGTGTATCAAACAAGCTCTTTTCCCCCGAAATCGATTTTCATATGACTAATTATACAAATATGGCAGTGCTAATTGTCTCTTCAACCTGCCACATTGTGCTGACATAGTCATTAATATTCCCAACTGTCTATTCCTCATTCTACTTATGTGCTGGGAAACTTGTGTACATGTTTTTAACTATTGATACTATCTTATTCGATTACTGTATAGATATAAGAATATATGCTAACATAAAATCAATAAATATCATGAAAAAAGGGGTTTATTGATATCTATTTCTTCGATGAAGATGCTATCTCTCTCTCTCTCTCTCTCTCTCTCTCTCTCTCTCTCTCTCTCGCTCTTAAAATTTTGAAACCAGCAACAAGAATGTTCTCGACCCTAATTGTGATTCCTTTCCATCCTCTCTCTATTGCTAATAAACTGTTTGGTCTAACACCACTCTTATCTTAACGTTAGATCGTTCATCGAGGATTATTATTTTGTCATTTATAGAAAAATCTGCATGATATTATTATTATTATTATTATTAGTAGTAGTAGTAGTAGTAGTAGTAGTAGTAGTAGTAGTAGTATTAGCAACGTGCAACCCTAGTTGGAAAAGCAGGATGCTACAAGCCTAAGGGCTGCAGCAAGGAAAATAGCCAGGTGTGGAAAGGAAATAAGTAAACTATATAAGGAATAAGTAAAAAATATAGAATATCTTAAGATTAGTAACAATGTTAAAATAGATCTTTTTTACATAAACTATTGAGAGGAGTTTATGTAACCTATTCAACATAAAAACATTCGCTGCAAGTTAGAACTTCTGAAGTCCCACAAATTCATCTGCGAAATTACGAAGATTATTCCACAATCGGTGTAATGCTCATCCCTATTATGGAAAAGGCAAGACTTGGAATCAACTGTATACCTATTACTACGCGCTGGATAGAACAGTCTGGGAAGACTCAAAGGTAAAAGATGATCAGAATTATGAACAATATTAAGCACAATGCATTAAGGGCTAACTGAACGACAATACCAAAAAATTATATCAAGATCAGGAATAAAAAATTCAACAGACCGCTAGTTTTTGCGTATTGTTCAAAATATTAGAATTTTTAAAGATGTCCCTCCATAACCGACCTATTAAAAGCATAAAGCAATAAAAAAAATCATAATGAAAAAGTAATTTTATGATTGAAATAACGCTGTTTTATATTGATGATAAGTAATTTCGAAGATTAAACTATAAAACTATTTTGGAGCTTCTATTGATACATTCACTTTGAGAAAGTTGTTAAAATATTACTGTATCGGTTTCAAGATTTTAAATGTATCAATGACTGTCATTTCAAGACTCAATGACACCTAAGTTTACTTTAAAAATAATATTGTCATGGAGCAGAGAATTCTTATAAGTCTTAGCAGCAGCTCTATTAAAACCAGATGCAATATTCATTGCAGATAGTCATTCTACCATTTCGAAATGTGTTTACATCAAAGGCAATATCATAAAATTTCCGAAAAATACAATAAAATTTCCCCGAAAAGGTCTAATAATTAGTTCTCCAAAGCCTTTATATAATGATCATTTACAGTAATGTTTTAGAATTTAGTTCACAGCAAACACAGTATAGAATCCTTGCTTAAACAAATTAGTTCAGAGGATTCTAGACCGAAAGTGATGTTTAAATTGAAAGCAAGATTCCATTTGCCCTTGGAGAATGTGAGCTTGGGATTAGAAACTGGAGTCAGGTGTGAGTGAAGGCTTTCATAAACGGAGAGGAAGGCTCGTAAAGACATTTCCTATCTGGAAATGGAATTACTGAAAGGAACATAAACTAACACGTTCTCTCTCTCTCTCTCTCTCTCTCTCTCTCTCTCTCTCTCTCTCTCTCTCTCTCTCTCTCTCTCTCTCTCTCTCTCTCTCTCTCTTTCTAATTGCGAGGAAGGTTATTGATATCCTCACCTGGAAATAAGTGAAAACAAGTGACTGACTCAAGTAAATTTTTATCTTCTTCTTCTTCTTCTTCTTCTTCTTCTTCTTCTTCTTCTTCTTCTTCTTCTTCTTCTTCTACATGCATTACATAATTTTTTTTCTTTTATTTCTAGCCATAATAACACACTAACCTACTGGAAATTAACAGAAATAAAGACAAATGTAAAAAAAAATATATATATTTTTGGAAACTATAAGAAACCTTTACAACGGTGATCAGTTAAAAAAATGGCAACTGAGATGAGTAGGACACGTTTCGTTAGTAATATACCTTTCCGTTGAAACTCCCCATTCTTACTGTGTATGTTTCTGTGACAGAAAAAGAATATTACTTATATGTGTAGTAAATAAGGCCATACATAAACAGATTATATTTTAATATTTACTTAATGAATAATATATGACGTATAAATACGTTTAATGGAGTTCTCATTTGTTCCTGAAGGAGTAATCAACTCTGTTTATGCGTTAGAGTAATCTAATATTTTTAATCAGAGGAAAGGATATATATATATATATATATATATATATATATATATATATATATATATATATAAATTATTTTGTAAACGTTCATATACCTAGGCTTGCCGTTTGTCTTCATCTGGTAATTGAATTACATGTCTCTGTTGGTATGTTCTTTAATGTTAGATTTTTTATATAAACCTCATTTGTCATGGTGTAAAATATCGTAATTGATTGGCCTGTCCCTATGTTTGTCTGTTTGTTTTCCTGTGCATGTCTGGCTCTCTACGCGTATATGTGTCCGATATTTTTTTTTCTTTTTTTTTTGTGGAGTAGTGTCTCTCAAGTGATTTTCCTGTTTTGTATTATGATTTCCTGTTAAATTTCGTCTGTCTATAGTTTTTCTTTTTTTTTTTTACGTTTTACGTGTCCTTCCATATAATAAACTTGACATTTTTCAATGTAATTGCTTTTTGGACCTTTGTTTATTTGTTTGTGTCTATGTCTGTATTTTTTGTTTGAATGACGAAGCATATAGCATATTCGTCCTTTAACTATGGTCACATTTTTTTTTTTTTATCTAATTTTTACGTATGAAAGTTTATTAGTCGACACCTATGACTGTCTGTCTCCCTGTCTAATCCCGTGAGTTAAAGTGTCTCCAAGAACTAGAGTCTGCTAGACTCTCCTTAATATCTATATTGATAATTCTTTAATAATCAACCTCCTTTGCTCCTAGTTTGTTTGCATGTTTGTCTGTCTAGCCATCTACGTGTCCCATACAATAACTATAGTAATATCTGTGAAATGCTTTTGTTCATCTGCCTGTTTTCAAGGTCTATAAAATTGAAGCAACATCTGGCAATTCACCTTCCTATCTCTGTATACTCATGTCTGCCTGTGTAATCTGTTTGTCTGTCCACTAAGGTTAAAGTATGTACATAACAATTTTTCTGGAATAAGGTTATTTTCTCTCATAATTTTCCCGACACTTTGTTTGCTTCTTGTGAAACCAACGTTCACTCGTCCCTCATCCTCATCTTTGATGTTTCTCTCCCTCTTCGTCGGGACCAATATTTTCTGAACATCCTTATCTTCTTTTACCTCCTCGTCAAGATTGGTTTTTATTGTCTTTTTATACCTTTACAGTTTTTCTTTCGATTAAAAATACTTTGGTCCTTTTTTTTATCATCTGTGTCTTTATTTTCTTAAAAACAGTGTCTCATTCCTTTGCTTCATCTTTAAAAAGCAGCTGTTTTACCTTATTTATCCTTATTACATTTTGGAAATATTCTTTCTCCTCCACTTAATTCAAGTTGAAATGTTTATTTGCAACAAACACTCCTTATATGATTTTAGGAAACATATTTCACGCCAGTAATATTCCAATACTGTTTATGATGAATGAGACCTCAGAGGTAATGATTCATAACAATACTATTTTTATTATTATTACTACTAGCCAAGATAAAACCCAAGTGGGAAAAGAAAGATGTTATGAGCACAAGTAGCCAAGTGAGGAAAGGAAAGAAGGAAATAACAAATAAGCGCTATATGAGAAGTATTGTATAAGAAAATATAATACAATTTAAAATCAGTAACAACGTTAAAATATATATCATATTTGAACAATGAAAATAGACTCATGTCAACCTGTTCAACAAAAGCCTTTACATCAAATCTAAAATACTGAAGATCCAGTGGGTCAATCGCCAGATTAGGAAGGTCATTCCACAATCTGGTTACAGCTGGGATAAAACTTCTAGAATACTGTTAAGTATTAAGCTTTATGATGGAGAAAGCAAGACTGTTAGAATTAACTGGATACCTAGTACTACGTAGAGGATGGTACAGTCTGGGAAGATCTGCATATAATGGATGAAAGGAATTATGAAAAAATCTTTTGGAAGATGCTCAAAGAACTAATTTGATGGCGGTACTAGATATTAATATCAAGACCAATTATAAAGGATTTAAAGTCAGCAACTGAAAATAAGACAGGACGCTCGTTTGTGACAACGTCGTCATAACTCAAAAATAGCTATTTTTCAGGAGAGCCATTTTAATCAATTAAAACACTCTCATATTAATGTATGTCGTTAGGACATTTAGCGCCTCAAGCGATCAATTTTTTAGCTACAATTATGACACTTTTGCCAAAAGAGTCAGCATTTGAAGATGAATATGTCTATATGGATAACTCAAAAATACATTTTTTTGAGTTATGACGTTGTTGTCGCAAGCGAGCGAGGAGAGCAATACTCGAAACCAGGCAGAATGAAAGAATTGGGATATTTCCTCAGGATAGATTGATCACCAAAAATCTTGAAAGACTCTCACAATAAGGCCATTTTTTTTTTTTTTTTTTTGCAAAGAATAAGGAGCTATACTTAGGTATTTCTCAAATGTATATTTGCTCTGAATCGCTGATAGCCTAACTGCTGATAGCCATGATAGGGCAGAAGAAAGAAAATTGAAAATTATTTCTTATACGAGTAATCTGGCATCAATACCTACAAAAAAGAAATTGTGTGAAATATATGTTAGTATGAATACTTTACACTTGATTTCACCGGCTATCTGAAAAATACAGTATGTTAGGTTACATGCACATACAGAGATGAGTGTACAATATCTATGCATTTATAAATTCATGTGCTTTGTATATGAAATTAGCTTTCAAATGAGGTATTACATGGCATGATATATAAAATATCTGTCTTCAGTGGTTCGTTTTGTCTCATTAAAATCTAACAAGACGCAAATCAGAAATAGTACTTTAGCGTACTCTCACTTCAGAGTACAAAACTCATAATGCATTCCAGTAATTTCCACGATAAAATTGATTTTAATGTTCTAGACATACAAGGGGTTCTGAAAAAAAAACATTAATTCAGAACCCCTTCTCGCCCATGGTCTAGTGTAGTATGGGGTGATAATGAGTAAAGGGATATTCGACTATGAAAGCGTGAAAAGTAGAATAAAAGAACAGACAAAACGTATGAAAGATACTAATACGTAGAGGCTTGGAAATAATTCTTTCTCAATTGATGTACGGCATGCCATTTTGAAACTCTAGCAAGCAAGAAGGATGGGAATAAAGGGATAATTGAAAATAAAGAACTAATGAAAATTTTTTTGCCTACTGTGTTTGAAAATGTTTATGAGTTTTTCCTTCATTCTAAATGTGAGAAATGAAGTTTACAAGAGGAAGCTTGACATGGAATGATATTTTAGAGATAGCTGAGGATTATGAATTGGATAGATCAATGAGAGATAGTAAACCTCTGAGAGGAAGAACTGAAATGGAAGAGTGTGACAGAATTCAAGAGTTTTAGAGAGACTGCTTTGAGAGGACCAATAAGAAAAACTGATAGTGTAGTGGATAGGAGCATTAGGGAAAGTAATGGAGGATTCCTGTAATTACATGCGAATGTTAAATAGGAAAATTAACTTTGGAGAGATAGGAGTGTTAGTGCTCAGCGAGGTATAGGTCAGGTAGTTGTTGCCCTGAGAAGAAGTATTGATATTAAAGGTATGGGAATGTAGATCAGAAGAAGATTGAGTGTAGATGAGCTTTAGTGCATGTTTTAGGTGTGGTGATAGAGGGCAATCTTATTAAATATTTTAAGAAAGAGAAAGCGGTTAACTGGTATGACTGAGCATGTAGCAAGTGGATACCAGAGTAATCGGATTAGTGTGATTTATGGCCATTGTGGCAAGAATGGTCATTATGCAAAGATATACAAAAGGCAATGCACCAAGTTTAATGAATGTGGTGTAGATGGGCATGTCACAAGAGTATGTAGGAAGAAGGGATTAATGTAAACCAAGGTGATCGAGAAACTTAAATGGTAAGAGGGTTCAGATGGGTGAATCTTCCTCTGTGTGTAGAGGGAATTTGATGTATGGTCACTAGGAGTTATTACATGAATATTTGAACTGGGAAGAAGCATTTGATTCCATTAGTGTGAAAATGATAAGTAATGGATTTGATCGTGAGAATGGGAGGAATAAATGGCAAAAATGAAAAGGTATGAACCATGTATGTGTAATAACAGTGCCGTAGCTAGAAGTTTGTCAGTGGCTGGGCACCAAGGGGGCACAGCTAAATATGGAAGAGCACTAGGCTATCAGAGTGAGCCCATATATACCAAAGGATTTTAAAACCGTCTGAGAAAGGTATTAGGGCATATTCTGAGATCAGCGGTGGATAATCAGTCATTATACAGGTATCTGTGATTCTGTTACATTCAGGTACATTTTTACCATATGTTAATGTAATTACAAAATTGGTAGAATTACAGATATAAAACTGAAAAACATAAAGTGAGCTATGCAAAATGCATTAATTCATATGCGAATAGAAATTGTAAAATGTAACCATAGAAATACAAGAAGAAAATAACTTTCATAAATCTATTATGTAATAGGTACTCTTGATCAAAAATTAAATGGATATATATATATATATATATATATATATATATATATATATATATATATATATATATATATATATATATATTAAAAGTAGCAAAATGAAAAATAAAATGCTTGCTATACATTATGTGATGAAGCAACAGACTACTGCGGCATGCCTCACTTATACAATATTCTCCTATTCATGTGATTTTCTGTAAACCTATCTATAAAATTCTTCTAAATCTATTCTTTTAACTTTCATACTTTCAGTTAACAACACAACAAGATTGCTTAATCTACCAAGTCAATTGCAATGATGAGAGTAATCTTAATAAATTTCAGAGCAGAAAAGCTTCTCTCTGCAGAACCTGACGACATAGGTAACAGTACAGAAATGTCTTTTCATGTAGATTAAAGATTTTCGGCAAGTCTAAAAAGGATTTGGGCCTTCCAGTGTCACTTACGTTTTTGTAACGTCTTTCTAGTATGCGTTTCGCAGAGAACAGCTTATGTTTTAGATCATCAGTGTGAACATAATAGACATGAATAAGCCAACACAATTTCTCGAAACATAAGAATTTCGTAATTTGTGAGTTAAGTGACTGTGATGTTTTTCACTTCTTACAACAAGGGGGGGTTTACCACAACCATCCAGCTCTCGGTGTTTTTTGTAGAGTACTCTCCAAATAGATAATCTTAGGCATGACAGGTATAGCAGCGGAGAGATCACTAGTTGGGGCACTAAACTTGTTGGTTCCCCTCTCCCCCACACTGCCAATAAGGTAGAAAAGTTGATTTGTGCCGAGTCTTTAACGATGAAGTCAAAGTGTATGCTCCTTGGCTGTTTCCCAATAGAATCACCAACAACAAACTCATGCAATTTGTTTGAAATTCTGCGTTTACTTGATGGTCTACACTCTGAAGTATCAAAACAAAGAGCTGTTGAACTCTTCTCCACCTCATCCCACAAAGCACCAAAACAAGATGGACCAGAACGCATCTCTTCAAGCTGAACTATTACAGTTCCAATTAATTATACAGCTTTTTCCAAGTCAAGGTTAGCTGACTGTAGCAAATCTAATAAAAAAAACGAACAAATTTCTGTAAGAGTAAGCACACTTAAATTAGCTCAAAACAATTCTTAATCGAATGCAATTAAGATGAAACAGGGAAAAAAAATATATGATAATGGTTCAATGAATAAATGTAGTGAAATTCAGCATAAGCATATCTTGACATAAAATTCCGGATTGATCAATGTCTGAATTCATTTTAGCAGCACAATAAAACTTGGGAATCTGGAATACTGTATGTGAGAATTGGTCCATGTGATATTCATATGTGAAAATGCATACATACAGTATATACATATACAGTATGAAACACATGAGGAACGTGTAGCCTTACTAAAGGCTTAAAACATAAGCTAATTACAGCCCAAAGAGCTATGGAAAAAAGGATGATGGGAATAACATTAATACTAAGAAACAGAAGACAGTATCCTGCCTTATTTGTGCAATAGTATCTTGTATTCTGATAATAAACAGATACTGAAACTAGAGGAAAGAAATAGTATTCTGATAAGTTTTATGAATTCTCTTTATAGAAAAAAATAAAGCTGTAAAACATGGATAGAGGATAAATTAAGTAGCTACTGATAATTCTATCAGCTTATGTATATCTCTCTCACATTTTCTCTGCCTATATAAACACAATCGTTTTCAAATTTCTATAAATTAACGCGAAAACAAGTACGCCTAATTAAAAGTGCAGTAGTGCTTCAGCATGAGATAATCTCCAGAAACGTCTAAAATTTCATTTAGTATATTCCTCCCAGGACACACATGGACTCTCGGATTAATGGGGATAAACAGAAAAGGTAATCCGATAATAACTTCAAGAAAAATAAGTACATTAACACCATAGCGGACAAATCACCACCACGTAGAAGTCGACAAAGAATGCCTATCATGTTGCTTCATATAATTATTTCAAGTCAGATTTCATAGATTTTATTATAGAAAAAATAAAGTGAATAAAAAGTACCTAGATTTGGCATTTTCAAAATGAGATGTAGGATACCAATTGTACTTGATACCCAGTAATGTACCAAATTTAGTTAACATGTACCAAAAACGTAACCATGTGGCCCCATCCTGGGTGCCCAGTCCTTTTGAACTAAGCAGGCTAGTCTGTTGCATGTGTGGGCATTTGTCATTGGATTGGAGCGTTACTCCAGTCCCTAAGGACAAACCGTACGGTCAGTCCTCTGCATGTGTGGCTGGCTTTACTCTCTCATTCTTTTCTATCGGCAGAATGCACTATCCTGCCATAAATGTTGCTCTGTCTCTTTTCCCGCAAATGTATAGTTTGTTATTCATAATAAAGTCAAAACCATGTCTACCCTGAATACCTGGAATGCCTAAGGTATGTAGAATAAGAAGTTAATGTACAAATTTCATAGATCACTCTGGAAAGTTGACTGTCATTGTGTGTCTTGCCTTTATTTTATTTCCTCCCGGCATGTCGAGGTTGATGGGTGTTGCTGACTGTATCATGTTCAAGGACCTTCCTTGTTAAAGAAGCAAAAAGCTGGCTCCTATGTTGATCAGTGTTCGAATCGACTTATCCGACAGATCTAACCTTATTGCTAGGCCACTCCGAACTGCCCTGTTGGGTCCTGAGATAGACGGCATAGGCTAACAACCTCACTTGTAATACCGTCACCCCTTGCTGCTATCTCTATTCTCATGGGGGTGGGGTTTGGAGTACTGAGGGAAGTATTACCGCCTACATGCCAGTTGGCCCCTGCGCCATCATACCGGGGCTACTCGTACTCGCTGCTTCGTCGACTGTTGGTGGTTTCACACGGGAAGACATCTGCCTCCCTCCTCTCCCATCTCCTCTGCCTCCTGTTCCTCGAATATTGGGCAGGGGGGTTTACCACAACCATCCAGCTCTTGGTGTTTTTTGTAGAGTACTCTCCAAATAGATAATCTTAGGCATGACAGGTATAGCAGCGGAGAGAGCACTTGTTGGGGCACTAAACTTGTTGGTTCCCCTCTCCCCCACACAGCCAACAACAGATGAGTCTTCTACCCTGCTGACTTTGCTATCCACTCACCCGGATTGGGGGATGGTGACCACGGCTCATTGCATTACTTGATCTCATGATTGTCACCAGTCCCGAACTGGGAAGATTATTCTTCGTTACTTTTTTTCTGGCAAACTGTCTATAGTGTTTTGTCTCGCCATCGCTACATCTCCTAATGAGCGATTATCATCAAACAAATAGCCACATAGAAATGGGTTTACTAACCCTCGAATGTACTATTGCTTTCTTATTACCCTCTTGGAGGTTGGCACCCCAAGTCGCAAATCTTTGTAGAGACGTGTTGCAAAACTTAGAACTAACTCACCCACTTGAATTTTTGGTTGTAATTTTCTTCCATATCACCTTTTTCTTGCATCTGGCAGGGCCTATTTCTCAATTGAATGTTGAACTATTTCAGTAAAACATTACTGGCATTGCTTTTTCTCTTTCTGACCATCCATATGGGGCTACTTCAAAGTCTCTCAAAACTCTTTGATTGATTGCAACCCTTCATTAGGCTGTTGTTGACAAAAGGCCTAACACTTTCCTTGAGTTCAGGCAATTTTTAAACGACAAGCTTTTAAGTATCTTCACTCTGCAGTGCATGAGTGATTACAGTCCTGTGCATCTGAACTTTGCTCATGTTCGTCGGAGATGCTGTGGTTGCACTCTGCTCTTCTTCCCGTTCAACTAATACTTTCTTTGTCAACTCGGTTAGGTTATCTAACCTATTTTCTAAAATGTGTTTGTTTTTCTCGTCTATTTTCTTCTTCGCCACTGCTGACTCCTACTGCTCCTTCGTTTTCATCTCCTGCATGCAGCAGCTGTGTCAGCTGTGTTAGACCTCATATACTTGGGGATCTTGAACTTTTATTTTACAAGCTTAAAATATACCTAAGTCCATTGCATATTTAAACATATGCGTTCTTTCACCTAACACCAATTATGTCCCGTGACAGCGGATAATGTATCATTAAAATTTACGTCTTTTCTATTTTTTACATAAGGTTTGTGAATACACTTGCACAGCAAGATACTCTCAGATGAGTACCTATTGTTCTGTGAGAGTTTGACTGGTACTAAAATTCTTTCTGAAGAAGTAAGGCATTGTTGATTAGTCAATATGCTGAATCTACTAAATTTGTGGAAACCCTCACTGTGTTTGAAAGAAACTGTCATACATATGACTTTGGACACATCACCTATAAAATATTGCAATCATCTTGCACAATAATTTATAAAGTCGGTGATCTCACTGTATAACACTATATATATATATATATATATATATATATAGTGGAACCACTACAAACTATCTAAATTCTTTCCAGGACCTGCTTTGTATGTTAAAACAATCGTATGTTGGAGCAAATATTCCCATAATAATACACTGTAATTTGTATAATTCGTTCTACAGCCCCAAAGCCTATGATAACTCCTTAATAAATTGCTACACATTATTACACATAACAGTAATACAATTGCATTATATAAGAGAGATGTAAAAAAGAATAACTATAAAGAAATAATAAATAAAAAAGGGCTTTATATTGGCACTTTACCTTAGAGACACGCTAACGCAGGTGTAGGCCTTGCTGCGCAGTAGGAGACAGACGGTCGGCGAGGAGGTAGAGATGGTGACTGCGATAAAGTACCGTAGCTTACTCTAACTTACACTACGTGAACTTTAACATAACTATTTTTTTTTTTTATACTTAATATTTTTTTTTTCATTTTTTTTATATTTTCAATTTTCATCACTTTCATTCAATTCAATCTTAGTTTTCTTTGCTTAACTTTGATCCCCTTCGATGGTTTGACTGCTTTAATGGCTTCCTTCTGCTTGATGATCGTTAAGATCGTAGACATATTCCGGCCATATTGTTTAGCCAGATCACTCCCACTTACACTGCGCTCTTGTTTTTCTATAATTTCTTGCTTCAATTCTAATGAAAGCATTGCCTTCTTCCTTTTCTCACCACTACTAATCCCTCTACGAAACTAACCTTCTTAGGACCCATGATTATACGTAAAATCAAAAATGAAACCTGAGGAAAGGAAGATAATAAGCACTGTTAATAATGGACCGAACAGAGGACAAGCACATGATGCGCATAAGAACAGAGAACTGACTGACTCGACGCTCAATGACGTCCCTCCAACGTGCTGCCGTCTACCGGTGTAAACAAGATCTACGTCGGATGTTGGAGCATGAATTTGGGTGTTGAGACAAAAATTTGATCAAATGTTACTTCGGATGTTGGAACAATCGCATATAAAGGTAAACGTATGTAGAGGTTCCACTATATATATATATATATATATAATATATATATATATATATATATATACATATATATATATATATATATATATGTGTGTGTGTGTGTATGTATATATCTAAATATTTTCTGTGCAAGCTTGGGACATAAATATGAGTGCATATTGTAACATAGCTGTTATACATTTCTAAATTATTTAAGTTTTTATATATGTATAAGGTTAAATATAGACATATTGTTATAAGGTTAAGTATAGACGTATTGTTTTCTTTCTTTAATAGTTTGTCTTTTCACTGGTGGTTATGTTAGTGTTTATAATGGACTAACGGCTGTTTTATTTTGTCAAGTGGTGTGGGTTACGTGGCTGCGCTCCTGCGTGAACGGAGGTATGGAGGGGCTTTTTGGAGGAGGGTTCCTTAGTGTGTTTCTGAGCCTCCAACCTTGAAGGGCACGACATTTGCTGTTGGAACTATATTAATTCCTCACCATTACAGAGCTACTTTGTGAAGCTGTTTAGCTTTTCTGGATATCCTTTCGCTGCAGCAAGGACCAGTTATCCTGCATTTTGTGTACTGCCCTTGGTTCAGTAAAAGCCAAGGGGACCTCTCTGTCCCAAGGTAATAGTAATTATACCTGTATTAAATTATCGTGATCACGACCTGTGATAATCAGCCAGCTGATGTCATTTGTGGAGCTTGTGAAAGCCATTAAATCAATCCAGCCATCGTCAACTCATTAGGAATAGTTAGATTGTATTTGTTAGGGTATTCTTACTTTTCGTTTGCCTCCTCCTTTCTGGACCCTCTCCCCTTTTAGTATGCTTGTGTTGATCACCTTTCTTTAATTGTGTAATTGTTTTCTTTTACAGGCAGTTTAAGAGTGAGTGTTTATTATTAATTATTTTATTGTTGAGGTTCAGGTGTTATTTCTGTCTGAAACTTATGTATTAAAATTAAGTATATTTTTGTGGCATTTTCTTTGTCCCCTTGATTGACTTTGCACTCTTATTGAAATTGTATACTATTCCACCTTCTGTGGACTTAGTATGGTACTTTAGTGAATACTGTTTGATAAAAGTTTAGTGTTTTTGTGTGGTGGTCAAGCCAGTCATCACATATATATATATATATATATATATTCATTTATATATTTATATATTTATATTTATACATATATATACATATATATATGCAGTATATATATATATATATATATGTATATATATATATATATATGTATGTATATATATATATATATATCATATATATATATATATATATATATATATATATATATATATACATATATATATATATATATATATGTATATATATATATATATATGTATGTATGTATATATATATATATATATGTATATATATACATATATATATACATATATATATATAGATAGATAGATATATATATATATATATATACGAGGGGTGATCAAAATGTTCGGTAAACGTGTCCGGTACTGTAATATTTATTTCACCAAGTGGAGCTGAAGTAGCCTAGCTTTGAGATAACATCGTACGCACGTGCTGTGACGGGAGGAGGAGTTTCAGTGTGCGTCAGTGTAATACAAGAAGCCGTAGAGTGTAGGCATTGTTGCGGCATCCGGCGGACTGAGTAAAATGTTTGAGAGAAGCGTAGTTGATGCAGCATTCTTATCCTCGATTGTTACTGGTGATGAGTCAGGGGTTTATGGGTATGACCAAGAAATGAAAGTTCAGAGCTCACAGTGGAAAACACCTTCATCCCCAGCACCTAAGAAAGCACGAATGTCGAAGTCACTTGTTAAGGTCATGCTGATTGCATTCTTTGATATGGAAGGATTAGTGCATATTGAATTTGTTTGCAGAGGCTGAGCCATCAATGCTATTTTCTACGTGGAAGTTCTGAAACGCCTGAGAGAATCTATTAGACGTAAAAGGCCGGAAAAATGGAGAAATGGCTGGCTGCTGCATCATAACAACGTGCCCTCTCACACGTCACTGCTTGTTCGGAAGTTCATGACTGGAAAGAATCTTGCTGCAGTTCCGCATCCACCGTATTCTCCCGACCTGGCACCATGCGACCTCTGGCTATTCCAGAAAATGAAATCGATGATGAAAGGGAAACGATTTGACACCATTGGAGATAGCAAATCGAACACGACCAAGCAACTAAAGTTATTGAAGAAAGAGGACTTCCAGTAATCTTTTCAAAAGTGGCAGGCACGGTGGAGTAAGTGTGTATGTGCCAAAGGAGAGTACTTTGAAGGAGATTAGTGACAAAACATGTTAATGTTCATGATTTGATAAATATTCACATATTTACCGAACTTTTTGATCACCCCTCGTGTATATATATATATATATATATATATATATATATATATATATATATATATATATATATATGTATGTATATATATATATATATATATCATCATCATCATCATCTCCTCCTACGCCTATGGACGCAAAAGGCCTCGGTTAGATTTTGCCAGTTGTCTCTATCTTGAACTTTTGATTTAATACCTCTCCATTCATCATCTTCTTTGTACATCATAGTTCTCATCCGTGTAGGCCTGAGTATTCCAACTCTTCTGGCGCCTTGTTGAGCCCAGCTAAACATTTGGTGAACTAATCTCTCTTGAGTGCAAAAATACATGCCTAAACCATCTCCATATACCCCTCATCATGATCTCATCCATGTATGGCACTTGAGTAATTTCTCTTATAGTTTCATTTCTAATCCTGTCGTGCGGTTTAACTCCCAATATCTTTTTGACGGCTTTGTTCTCAAATCTACTAAATCTATTGGAGATTTTTTCACTGTCATACTATGACTCATGTCCATAGAGTAAAACCGATCTCACTAAACTGACATATATTTTGATTTATATATGTAATTTTAGGCAATTTGATTTCTAAATTTTACTTAACATATCCATAGTCTGATTTTCTTTATTGGAGATAGTTCCTAGATACTCAATTATTCTACCTAATAAATTCCTTCTTTTTCCAATGATATTTCATCTTCCATTGCAAATTCGTTCTCATCATCTTTGTCTTTCTTTTATTTATCTTCAGCCCAACTTCGTGTGATATTTCATGCATTCTGATAAACAAGCATTGCAATTCCTGTGGTATTCTGGTAATACGGACAGCATAATCAGCATACTCTACGTCTGCTAATTTCTTATTACCAATCCAGTCCAATCCCTCTCCACCATCTCCGACTGTTTTACGTATTACAAAATCAATAAGGAGGATAAACATCATAGGTGACAACACATGCCCTTGGAATAGTGGAAATTCATTTGATAGGATTCCATTAACATTAACTTTTGCACTTGCTATGCTCATGATGAGACCTAATCAAATTTAAATATTTAAAGGGAATTCCATGATAACCCAGGACTCTCCACAAAATTGGCCGGTGCACACTATCAAAGGCTTTTTCCTAGTCCACAAATGCCATTAAAAGTGGATTTCTATACTCTATGCACTGCTGCACAACATATCTCAAAATGAAAATTTGGTCTGTACAACTTATACCTTTTTGAAATCCTGATTGTTCATCTCTCAGCTTTTCATTAAACTTTCTCTTCAGTCTATTTAGAATAAGCATACTATATATTTTCATAACAACTGATGTAAGAGGGATGCCTCTGTAATTATTGCAATCAGTCAGGTCTCCTTTTTCATTTTTGCTTTTTTTACCAATATTCCTAATTCCCATTCATCAGTTTTTCCTATTAAAGCCACTTTCTACAAAATTTTCAGCCAGTGTCATTTCAGCAGTTATTCCATCGTATCCATGGGCTTTCCCTCTCTTAATTTTTTTAATGATAGCTTTGCCTTCAAACACACTGAATTCATTCATGAGCATGTCACGGTCTTCATCAGCTTCAGGTATATCAATCAAATTATTTTCTTCACATCTCCTATTCATAACCCTAGTAAAGTATTCCATTCAACGTTGTCTTTTTTCTTCTTCTGTTGTTATAAAAGATCCATCTCTCGTTTCGATGGGTATACGCATCCTCTTTGCCCAGTAGAGATTTCATTAATAATTATATGAGTGATTCTTACATCATAGCCCCTCCCTGAACTCATAACTTTGTATGCCTCATCTGCTTTACTGTCTAAATCTTTTCTCCAGTCATTCCTGGCTTTCCTTTTGACCTCATCACCAATACTGGAATACTTAATATACTCTACCTTGTAATTTTCATTACTTCCTCGAAAAAATTTCAACAATCAATTTCTCTCTTTGTCTCCTTTTTATGGTATCCCAAGTATCATTTGATACCCATGGCTTTCTCCTTGTAACTGCGTGTGACAAATTCACTACCAACTGACTGATACATGTTTTTAATATAACACAATTCTTCATTAATTGTGTGCTCTTCGTCTCATTTTAGTGTTTTATATGTTATGTAGTAGTATAATTTTCATTCTTATTGTTATTCATTTTAAGTTTTAAGTCGGTTATATGCGTTAAGAAAGTAACAGATTTAAGATACTTACATTATACTGTATGCATATTAGTTAGTTTATAAATCCTTTCAGTGCAATAATTCAGATGCACAAATAACAAAGGTAGAAAGTTTGTACTGCAGTAAGATTCAAAGTGATTTGTATTTGCATCCAGCCGCAATATATGCATGCATGTATGTTTGTATCATAAATATAATATATATATATATATATATATATATATATATATATATAAATAATTATATCCTTATATATAAATATTTCGATAGTCTGCATTTTACCTGCTGTTCAGCTTTATTTGATGATACCTTACTCTATTTCCTCATTGTGAGATCATATTCCAGATATTTCTTTCGTGGAGGGAGGAATTCACTAGAAAGATTCAGAGGGAGATTACACGCTGTAAGTAAATAAATACATAAATTAGTAAGATAATCAAGTTTTGCAGACCTGGTGTTTGAAACAGAAAAAGATTATGAAAGCGATAAATGTTCCTATATATTGAAAATCAGGGGATTCAGTTGTCAGTCGGCCTTTGCGCCCGCAAGGCCTCTTCCTTAAAGGTGTTTAAATGCATAACAGGCTTGGTGTAGACATTGAGAATTTTTTCTTTTTTCATCGAAAATTGTGGCAATAAAAGTTTTCCCAGTTTTCACAGATTTCCTCAGAGTGAATGTTGTCAACATTCTATTTAGCTCTACCAAGTTATCTTTCAATAAATGCATAGAATAAACTAAATGTATCTGAACATCGTTCTACTGCCCAAAAGTATATACGGTTGAAATTCTTGAAGGTAATTTTATTTTCATGAAGTAACATTAGATAATTGTCGTTCTTGTCCCTTTATCTATCAGTCCGTCCATGAGTCCATATCTGTCTGTCTTTTCTGACTAATCTCTTACTTGTCTTGCTGTCATCAAAGGTCAGTTTTTTTCTTTTTTTAAAGAAATTATCTTTCACTGATTACTGACCTTCCTGTCTGTCTATCTGTTTCCCCGTCCTACCAGATGGAAATTACACTCTGTAAATCAAGAGTTACATTGATTATATAGATAATAAGTCCTTATGGACCTCGTATGACACTTAGAGCAGGGAAAGATCTGCAAGGAGATAACTGTTCATATATATAACTGAAAGCTATAAGATTCCAGTGACATTATTAGTCCGACTTTGTGGCAGCACGGGTGCTTGAAAGCGATTATAAGCTTGATACAGATCTCACTCTACGAATAATGGCTGGAGACGGTGTTATGTTTTTGCAGTAAGAGTTGAGACCCACGATTAGAGCCTTTTAAAAATGAGTCCGCTAACCATAATTGAAAAGGGTAATAAAGGTTTTTTGCCCATGAAAGCTATATAATGATGAGCGGTGAAAATCAAACACCAACCCCCTTTTCGAGTGATAGAGATGTGCATTTATCACTATATATAGCTTAACCCTGAACAAATTGCACGAAAAGCTTTTATTGTTTGTATATGTTCTAGACTGTATCTTATACAATAAAAAAAATGGTTTTAGGAGAAATTACGCAATTTGAAAGTACTTTTTTTTGCCTTTTTTTTTTTTTGTGGTAAAAAATATGGATAAAATGTGAAGAAATTAATATATAATTTCAGAAAAACCTTTGGATTACTACTGGTTTGGCATGGTCCACAGGCAGGAGTATCTGATAATCCATAGCATCAACAGCTGCACTTTGATGTAATACAAGAAGTTTAACAAGTGCACCGAATCATACTAAGAATCTCAGGGGCTGCTTTTAAAAGTGACATTACTTATCATCCTCAATTTTCCATCCTCAATCATCATTTGCTATACCAATCCATACCATTATCTGACAGAAAACTCTACAGGAGTGATATACAGTTCATGATGATGTTAGTGGAAGACGTTCTGGTTGTATCTACACCTTTGGTTGTTTTAACTGTAGTAAAGTTTTCATCCACAAATTCCTTCTTGCAAAATGGGTAAATGTTTTGGCTGTCTGTTTCATATTCCATAGTTGGTCAGTTGATTATAAGTAGGTCAAATGTCCTGGAGATTTATATAACAATTTATCAAGTTGGGTAATCCTCAAAGCTTCCTGTTTTTAAAGAAAGCCTTCCTAAAAGCTTCCTGTGCACTGTGTCTGAGGAGAGGGATCTGGAAAGGGAAAAGGTGTTAAATCTAAGGTATGATCAATCACATACCCTCATTACTAGTTCAAACTCTTATTATCAGAGGTAACAGCAGTGTACAAGGTTTTAGGAATGCTTAATTATTCTAAATGTATAATTATTTGGTTACTTTATTATGAACAATTATTTCCTTTGTCTAAAAGTATACGTATAGCCTAAATAGTAAAAATAGAAAAAATAAAATGGGTTTTACACCTCTAGATTTTTATTAAACTTTTCAGCCAAAATCTAAAAGTGTAAAAAAGAAAAATGTACTTTTTACTTGAGTATTCTTTTTGTCTAAAGCAATTTTTTTAAACAAGTAGCCTATATTAGAACCATTAATAGTAATAATGCCTTTTCTTGCAATTTGTTCAGGTTAAACTCTATATGCACTCTACTATGGCTATCGTCAACACTACTCAGATTGGCCAATTTACCTTTCACTAATAACGAAATATTAACTATTCCTTTGTACAAACTTAGGCTAATCACCTAAAGTGCTGCTGCTCTGGGGTAGAGAGAAAGAACTCTGTTTACAGGAAAGACTAAAGTGATGGATGCAAATTAGAAGGAACCACTTTTCAATTACATTTATTCGGGGAAACAAGAAAAGGGGAGAGAGAGAGAGAGAGAGAGAGAGAGAGAGAGAGAGAGAGAGAGAGAGAGAGAGAGAGAGAGAGAGAGAGAGGATTCATTCAGTACTATACTCAATAAATATTGATTCGAGAAAACGAAAGACTATTTTTTCTCTTCCTTCAATCTTATTTTCAATAGACATTAATGACAGAAAAAAAAGAACACTTCTAATACCAAAACCCACTTCTATTCCTCTTTGAACATTGATATACTATTATCAGTAAGGCTTAGATTAAATCTTTCATGTTTTATATATTCTACGAAAACCCTATATATTACTCTTATTGATTCTCAAGAATTGTTGAAATATGATTTGAAAATTAATAGTAATTTTCTTATCAAATAACTGTAATTCCTGAGCACAGAGATTATAAGTAGCCGTAACTTCTCAGTAATCACTACACACACAATAAAGTCTCTCTTAAATTTAGATTATTTTCCTTCGAGTCACAAGGTTTTGATGAGATCCTCACATCTGTCTAGGTATACAAAACAAAGGAAACATCGATATTCCCTTTAGACTAAAGTAATGCCTTCAAGTATATCAAATTGGACATCAATAACATAACTTTGCTAAATTCTTTCTTATAGCAGTTGAATAGGATGGATAGATTTATAATCACCTCGCTTCCCTTGGCAAAAGTAAAATAAGTAAAAAAAAAAAAAAACAGGTAGCAATGGAATAATTATCAAGATTTTCATTAAAAAAAGAAAGAAGAAGGATTTTTTTACACCAAATTTTCCATTTTAGAGCGTAACAGGATATACAAAAGGAACTTTCAAATATCCATCAAAGATAATGCATCCAAGCTCACTAACTTTCTTCTTGGACAATATAATTTTCACTGAACATTTTCCCACAAAGAATTGAGACCTCGTTTAAAGATAAGCCTACTGGGAGATTAACTGCGCTCTTGCAAGTTAAATCTTAAATGCAAATCCGGCTTAAATTATCATACACTATGAGAGAGACGAAGGATATTAGGAAGGCAATTTGGACGAAAAATCCAGTAAATGGATAAATTGGTCGAAAGCCAAATAAATGTTATTTGAAAGAAGAGAGGCTTTTCAGGTCTCATTTGCTAATTCTGTTATTTCTTGTGTAGAAGTTTAATTCCAAGGTCAGATATGTACATAGTGTCATATGATTTTATTTTCTAAAGTATGTCCATAAAGATAAGAAAGTTTTCTGGGTCTTAGACTTTTTATATTCGTACCTTCATACTTCTCTGAATTCAGCGATCCCGCTCAACATAGAATCAGAATGAGTCCTTGAAACGACTATAAAAAGAAACGGTAAATTATCTAATTTTCCTATTGTTGGAATCATTAGATTAAGGCGAAAATAAGGATCCTTCTTCAGAGACGACGTGATATCACCTAATATAGCTAAGAATCTATGACGTGGAGTTTTGAAAAACAAGAGTTGAAGAAGGTTCGTTAAGCGACGATTAACTTTATCAATTCCCTGGAGGATCTGATCAATGGTGGTCGTTTGGTACTCCATATATATATATATATATATATATATATATATATAGAGAGAGAGAGAGAGAGAGAGAGAGAGAGAGAGAGAGAGAGAGAGAGAGAGAGAGGGGGGGGGGAGACAGACTGACTGTCAGACAGAGCCAAAATGATTTTTTTCAGAAGTTTCCATCATACCTTTCCTGGAATTTTAATTACCTGATGGCAGCTGCGTGATTCATAATTGTGGATATTTTTTTTTTATAAAATGTCGAATCCAACATAAAATCAGAAATCTAAATTGGATTGAAAACGCTTTCTTTGACATAATTGAGTGATTAGCATCAGGCAGCAAGAACAAGAGAGATGACCAAATCAATCAACCGAAATTACGAAATGTGGAAATTAAAATTTAAACTTTAACTTTAGTTGCCATTAACTAGGATTCATTATAAAGGCAACATTATAGCCAACATTTCTCACGTTTCTAATCATCTACGCTTTCATTTATCTAAACTAAAACATAGAAAGTTATAAACCGTTTGAATAGTTTTTAATCACAGACATTAAAGCAAATAAATTAAACCAAGAAAAACGCAGCCCGAAGACAGTTTAACAGCACTTTGGGTCACGCATCCAACAATCATTAGCTTATGATCTGTGAGATTTTATATTGCTTTCCATTCATAACCCAACCAAACTTATTCTCATACAGTCTATTGCAAATATAAACACTCTAATCCCACTGTATACATTGTAGTTTAATAAAGTCTTGGTTTTTTCTGTGCCATACATATCCGCGAGTAATACACTTAATGTCTTTCTATCCCCGCCCCCCCCCCCCAAAAAAAATATAGTAACACAAAGTACTTGATGGATTATCAGCACAATCTACGTGTGAAATTACTTTAACATTTCGTCAATTTTGGCGCAACAGAAATATTATAACCAAAGCATATCGAAGAGAAAAAAAATATATTGCAATCATTGAGATGATAACAGATAAATCTACGCAGGCAAATAACTGGTTAAAAAAATTCACACAGTTTTGATTAAACGTGGAGAGACTGACACGAAATGCCTATCTGTTTGTTGAATGCAAAATACTGTCAAGACCTTTTTATGGCAAAAGGCGAAGGAAACAACAATTTGTCGAAATAAAAAAAGGGGCTGTCAGCAAATACTTTATTTTCTATTTTGCTAAAGGGCAAAATGTTGCCAGGAAACGAAACTTTCCGGAAAAGACGAACTGTTATCCCGAGCTAAAAGTTTTTCATGAAGACTAACAGTTATCAAGGACCAAACTTTTCTGGTAAAAGGCAAGGGATTAGCAAGAAACAAGAAAATTGTTAAAAGACACTGTGGTACCTAAAACAAATTTTTGTAAAGGACAAAGGACATTGAAAAAAACAATTTTTGTAAAAGACAAGGTTCTATGATGAAGAAATTTTTGGTAAGATAAAGGGGATGCTATAAAAAAAGCTTTGGCAAAACAAAGTAATGTCAAGAAAACTATAATATCATGTTAAGAAAAAGGGATGTCAAAAAGCATAAAATTTTTAACAAAATGTAAGATGTAAAAAAAAAATAGAACATTTTTAGACAAAGAACAAAGCGGTGCTAAGAAACAAGCAACATTTTCGGCCGTGAATATAGCCCATTGAGGAAAGGAAATGACAGATAGAATAGTGTGTGCCTGAGTGTATGCTGAGGCAAGAGAATTCTAACCGAAAAAAAACAGTGGAAGATAATAAAGTTGAAATATGAAAACCACGTTTAGGAAAGTAGAACTTTAACAAAGGTTCCAATTTATTAAGAAATAAATGAGATGAAATTGAAATGAAGACCAAATCGCAGATTTCAGAATGAGCGAGTGACAATATTACGAGAAGGTTAACGATACATGAAGATGAAGCCCGTAAGAATAAAGAGTAACAAACAAAGAGCAAAACAAAAATTAAAATGAATAAACAGTTCACAGATGAAAGGGGCAGAGCTGGAGAGAAATAAAAGATGAAAGCATTCTGTGTGTGTTGGCCCGGAGGGTCACAGAGAAAAAATGAAACATCTGGCCAAAAAAAAAAAAGACTTCTCATTCTTGTTCATCATCTCCAGGCAGTTCTAGGAGAAACCAGGGACCAAAGTCATGGAAGTTGTTGCATTATTGACATTTTGAGAATGCTGTCAGACATGACCTGAGGGAGCGGGACACAAACTCAAATACCTTGTTGTAAGATATAAGTTGAACATCTGTAAATAGCAAATAGTGGTCCCTTTCTAAGTTGGGACACCTTAACGTGGTGAAAGGTTTACGTATCGCCAAGATCTGCAAAGCTGTAGCATACTAGTGAGGATTGAAAATGACTAAACCCATGACATGAATTGACACACACACACACACACACACACACACATATATATATATATATATATATATGTATATATATATATATATATATATATATATATATATATATATATATATATATATATATATACATATATATATGTATATATATATATATATATATATATATATATATGTATATATATATATATATATATATATATATATATATATATATATATATATATATATATATATATACATATATATATATGTATATATATATATATAGAGAGAGAGAGAGAGAGAGAGAGAGAGAGAGAGAGAGAGAGAGAGAGAGAAAGGGGGGGGAATCTATTATTACATTTCTCGTGAATAAGCGTAGCTGTTAGTAAAGTGAGTTTAGGACTTCCCTTGATAAGATTATCTGTAAAGTATCTCGGGTAGACCGTCTCCAGCTCATTTTGAAACTCAATAAACTGAGAGAGAGAGAGAGAGAGAGAGAGAGAGAGAGAGAGAGAGAGAGAGAGAGAGAGAGAGAGAGAGAGAGAGAGAGCCTTTTCATTGCCTTAGACATAGGGTTTATCAGTAAAAACTGTTTTTCTGTGCTTTGAGGGAATAATTTTATACCGCAGGATGACCAGCTCTCTCTTTGCATGCATCAAGAAAATGTCTATCTTTCATTTAGGTCTCAGTTCTTCATTTAAATCAAGAGCCAGATCTGTTGTATTATTACAATGGTGGAAAAGAAAAATAAGAAACCGAAGAAGGAAAAAATTAAAGAATAAAATAACTCATTGAGTGATGGAACAGTAGAATGGTTTTGTCTTGATAAACATAACTGAATATCAGTCGTAGGCTACTACTGATACTGTAAAAAAAAAAAAAAAAAAAAAAAAAAAAAAAAAAAAAAAAAAAAACGAAATGAAAATATATCTCTGACTTAGGAGTCTTTATAGATGGGGATTTTGTAATTCCAAAGTGAATCAGAATCTCAGGCGTATTGTTGATATCGAGGAAAAGAAAATTAACTGGGACAGCAGTGGAGGAGCAATTAATACAAAGGCAGCTCCCGAACAACTAACTTTATTTAGAAACAACACATGAGAAAATTGTGTGCCTACATTCAACGGCTTTTATCGATAAGATTCCGATATTAATATACGAATAAACAAAAAGATAATGGAAAGATAATAGTGTATAAATTAGCTTTTTGACGGAGTCCGGTAGCGGTCGCAGTGTAGAAGAAAACATAGATAGAGCATTCTTCTTTATTTGTATGTGAATTCGTTGCTGCACGTACATTCCATGCCACCCACAAACCCAACCCGCGAAGCAAATATGTTTTTGAAAGAGGGTGACCTGCCCTAGAGTCATACTCTCTTGTAGAAGATGGACAGATTTCAAGCGGTCAATGTTGATCCAAACCTCTTTACCACGAACGTTGAGGAGGAAAGCTTTCAGAGTACAGCAGAGAACAAGGAACGTACCTGTAGGCTATATGTGGACATAAACAGTGGCTTGCAGTTGCCGAAGTGCATGAGGATGCGTTTTGCAACATGCAGGTCTTTCAGTACTTACTACTTTACAGAGGGTTTGTAAGTCTGACAGCATGGGGTGAATTTCTTTACAACATGACATTGGCACTGTAGATTATTTGAGGAGGGGGCGGAAAGAAAATATTATGTAAAAATGACCAAGAGGTCACCATATACAAATTCAATCACTGAGACATACATGGTGTCCATGGGAGTGGTCCTGAGTTTAAGGCGGACCCAGGGAAGTTGTGGAATCCAGCTAGAATCATTAAAATGGACCTTCAAAGCTGCTTTGAGGGCACAATGGACATGTGCCACCATTACGTTGGCCGCAGGGCTGTAAGTGGTAATGTGTTGCAGGGTGATCCCAGGCAGATGCTCTAATGATACCCATAATAGAGAGATGTAAGTAGAACCCCTTTTTGAAGTAGTATGCTCTGGGAAGCTGAATCTTGCTATCCATACGGAAACTAAGGCAGCAATACATGAGACGGATGTTGTATTTTGCATAGTGATGGTTTCAGGTCAGCAAGTGAAGTGATCGATGATTTTGAAAAGGTAACGGTGTCCTTGTGAGGTGGATACGGAGCCTACCACATCAATGTGAATGTGGAAAAATGGCTCTGAAGTTGATGAAAAGTGCCAAGACCTGAAGCAGTGTATTGATGCACTTTTGAAGTTTGACATGAAATATGACATGAACCCAGTACTTAGGATCTTTAGTAATGCCAGGCCATATTAACTTTCGCTACAGTAGCTGTACAGTAGATTGGTGTGAGAGGCATTAGATCTACTGCAACAACTGTTGCTGCAAGTAGATATCCACAGGAGTGCCCTAGCAGTACTGAAGTCACAGTGGAGAGTGGCACTGAGTCATTGAGTTCAGTGTCTTCCCAACAGAGAGATGTGCAGGATATCCTGCAGGTTTTGTAATTAAGGGCCTTCAATTGGCCTTCAGCAAAGGCCATGTATTTCATTCTAGGTGAAAAAGGGCAAGCGTGTTTCTAGAAAGATTGTCAGTGACTGGATTCACTTCAAAAGGGATGTGTTGAATAGTACAGCAGTATTCATAAATGGCTTAAAGATGTCAGTGTTGATAGGCTGACCAGGTTTCAGACTATCTAGAGAAGGTGTGCAAAAGGGGCTTGTGGTCCGTTCGAATGTCAATGGATGTGCCCTTTAACAAGTGGCATAAATGACAGACAGCCTTATGCACTACCAGTAGTTCACGGTTAGAGGCAGAGTAGCTGGATTCCACTGAAGAAGATCAATGGGCTGGCAGATTTGTTGATCATTTGTTCGGGTGCCACCCCTACAGTCACGTGAGTAGCAGCGGTAGAGAGTAGGAGGGCTGAAGTTGTCACGGAAAGGTGAGAGCAGCAGCAGTTGATAGGGTTTTCTTTGCGTTGAGAAACACCAACCCCTGAAGAGGCCCCCAGATCATGTTTTTGGTTTAGAGGGGACCAATAACAACGGAATGATAACAGAGCCCGAATTAGCTTCTAAAGTTCGCCAATATTTTGACGTAGAGTCCGATGGCAGTTGTAGAGTAAAAGAAAACGTGTATAGAGCATACTTCGTTATTTGTATATGTGTTGCTTACTGTGCATGCAATATATAACAAGCAGAAGAAGTAGATAAAACAGAGAAACTATTTGTAATGGTTTTCTCTTAATAAATAAAACAAAATGTCGGTCATATTACTAATATTGTGAAAAAGAAAAATGAGATACAGAAGGAGATTAAAACGAATGTGAAAATAATTCAATGACTCTTGAAACTGTATAAATGAAGGTTTTGAATCGGCAAATAAAAACAGTATGTCAGTCGTATTAGTGATGTGGTGAAGAAGAAAAAAAAAAGCAGATGAAAATAACTCTTTGACTAAGGATATCTTATGAGTGATGATATTGTCTCCGTAGCAGAAAGCTTAAGAAGAAAAAAAAGAAAGAGAAACCTCATCTTGGAAAGTAACTTATAGAGAAAACTTTTCTCTCTTGTCGTCCACCTAACTAAAGACATTATCAGACGTGACACGTCGTATCTCTTTCTTGAGAAGAAAGACTTTGTCACAGCAATTTATAAATTTCACATTTGTGAATTCAAAATCCTTTTCTCACCTACTACTGCATCCCCCATCGGAAAAGAACTTCAGGCATGTGACAGGCAGAAGATAAGGACTCATTTCCTACAAATATCAACTAAGAGAATTCTGATCGATCATAGCTTAAGGCTTCGGGATATTAACACCCTCTGGACAAATATTGAAATTTTAGTCTGGATTGGATGATAAAGTCTTTTTTACTTTTGAGTTCTGATGGTGATGTCGCTGGCAACAATTGAAATGGCAGCATGGAAAAAAAAGTTACTCGAGTTGTTTCTAATGGTTGATTTTCCTATTGGAAGCTTTGTTTTTTTCGATCTGTTTATGTGGGGTCGTTCATCTTTTTGTGTATTTAAAAATAGAGGGTTGGGCATGAATGTAAAGAGAGTTCTATATGAAAAAGTGATTGTACCAACTGTGATGTATGGATCAGAGTTTTGGAGAATGAAAGTGATGGAGAGACAGAAATTGAATGTGTTTGAGATGAAGTGTCTAAGGAGTATGGCCGGTGTATCTCGAGTAGATAGGGTTAGGAACGAAGTGGTGACGGTGAGAACGGGTGTAAGAAATTAGTTAGCGGCTAGAGTGGATATGAATGTGTTGAGGTGGTTTGGCCATGTTGAGAGAATGGAAAATGGCTGTCTGCTAAAGAAGGTGATGAATGCAAGAGTTGATGGGAGAAGTACAAGAGGAAGGCCAAGCTTTGGGTGGATGGATGGTGTGAAGAAAGGTCTGGGTAATAGGAGGATAGATGTGAGAAGGCAAGAGAGCGTGCTAGAAATAGGAATGAATGACGAGCGATTGTGACGCAGTTCCGGTAGGCCCTGCTGCTTCCTCCGGTGCCTTAGATGACCGTGGAGGTAGCAGCAGTAGGGGAGTCAGCATTATGAAGCTTCATCTGTGGTGGATAATTTGGGAGGTTGGGCTGTGGCACCCTAGCAGTACCAGCTGAACTCGGTTGAGTCCCTGGTTAGGCTGGAGGAACGTAGAGAGTAGAGGTCCCCTTTTTTTTTTTTTTCTTTTTTTTTTTTCATTTGTTGATGTCGGCTACACCCCAAAATTGGGGGAAGTGCCTTTGGTATATGTATGTATGTATGTAGCTATAGATTTTTTGTAGCAAGAAAATATTTTGGCCGGGTGAGACTCCTTGTTTGGAAATCTATTTGCTTTGCGTTATTCCATCCT
>NC_090741.1:125544426-125566926 GCF_036898095.1 Palaemon carinicauda | reverse complement strand
AAAGATAATGTATTGGCAGATTATTTATCTCGGGCTAAATTGGTAGATTCAGGCCGGGAATATATAATCATTTTGGGGAGAGCTATTTTACGAAGCTGGACTAGTATAGGAGTAAATATTTTGTTCATTTATTTTACCTGTGTATTTAAGAGATGTATAGCCAGGTCGTAAGGTGAGCTCTACTCATGTAGGTTTAAGTAAATGTATGTAAATTGCATAAAACTCTAGTCATTCATTTAATTTTATTTTCATTCAGTGTTGTATATGTAAAGTTACATTATTTTTAAGAATTAACTTTTATTTCATGTAGTTTTGTTACGAAGTCTTATGTAATGTCGTTTAGGTATGCTGTATGACACACACAACGTTGAGCATGAGGGATTACGTCATCTTTCTTTCCATGTGGCTAAAAAGTGCATGAAAATTCTCGAATTAATTTATTCCTATTTCTTTATTGCCACGAGAGGTAGGTGGACAGAGTTAGCTGATAGAGGGTTACCTCACAAGCAAAGTTGGTACCCAATTTTAATTACTACGCTGGGAACCTTACGCCGCTAGATCTTGCCCCCACGCCATGAGAATGACCTATTTAGAAATTCTAGACGAATTAACTCCATATATATAGGCCCCAGGAATGCATAAGCAACAGAAGAGACCCAGCCTATCCCTTTGAAAGAGTCAAAGTTCACCTGCCCTCTCTCCTCTCAAGTGTGTGTCCTCTCAAACGTGAATAAGTTTTTTGTCAAACCTATATCGTGTATAGTGTTGTTCAAACATTGGTGAAATTTCTTGGATGTTAATACAAGTGTAGTTTGTTATTTTAAGTATTTTATCATAGATTTTGTAAATAGCCCTGTGAGATTTATATTAAACAGTGAAGTGCATTTATTTTGCTTACCCGTTCAGTTACCTTGTGTGAACCAAAAGACTTAAGTGTAGTAGTTACATATATGTAAATTTCATCACTGTATGTTCATTAAAGTGTTATATAGTTAACTCTTTTCATTAATTTAGCAAAATTAAATCGTTTTATAAAACTAATTTCCAGTGAAACAAGGGACTGTATAGTTTTTTCAAAGAGGATTTGTTTTGTAATAGTCTAAGGTTTAGTTCAGATTTAATATTTCAAGTGACTTATTTTTCATGCTATTTCTTGTGAATTACTGTTATAACTTTTATGGAATATATATTTTTGTAAAGTTTGAATCATTTTTATCACCAATATTTTCTATCAGTGCTTTGCTCGTAACCCCTGACTAAGAACATAAGTAAGAAGTTGGTTTTGTGATAGTTCACTTGAATTTTCACCCCGTTTTGTTTTGAAAGTAATGTAAGAGACCTTTGGATAATCAGTGTTTTTTATATATTGCCATCTAGGAATTGTGTAATTTTTCTCTGAGCACGAGTATCATTTTCAAATCTAACAGACTTATGTGATATAATCAGGTGAGTTTTGGAGCTCGGAAATTTATGCAATTCTCCCACCATAATAATATATATGTATACATATAAATACATATACATATATATATATCTAAATATGTATATATATATATATATATGTATGCATATACATACATACATATATATATATATATATATATATATATATATATATATATATATATATATATATATATATACAGTATATATATATATATATATATATATATATATATATATATATATATATATACACACACATATATATATATACATATATATATATTTATATATATATATATATATATATATATATGTATATATATATATATATATATATATATATATATATATATATATATATATATATGTATATATGCATATATATATATACATAAATATAAATATACATGCATATATATGTATATATATATATATATATATATATATATATATATATATATATATATATATATATATATATATTACACATTTAGACGTGTTTTTTCATATGAAAATAAGCCATATATTTTTGATACATTACTGTCTGGATTCTCATAACAACCTCGGTATCAGAGCCCTAGGCAAAAATCACACAAAGACAAGAGCTTGTGACCGGCCGGAAGTCAAACCCTGGTCCGGCAAACTTATATAGACAGTGACTTACCAGTTGGCCACGAATAAAGATAAAAGTCAATGACAATTCTTCTGTACTTATACCTGTCGACTTCAGGTTTTTTTGTACTTAGAATTGAAATCAACCCATCTTCACCATCGTAGCTAATTGGTGGTTTGTTACTTGGGATTCGATTAATGATAAATTTTGCACATTTAGACGTCTTTTCACATATTCAAATAAGCCATACATTTTTTTATATATTAATGTCTGGATTCTCTTAACGACATCAGGATCAGAGTCCCAGGCGAAATCACACAAAGTCAAGAGCTTGTGACCGGCCGTGAGTCGAACCCTGCTCCGCCAAGCTTGCATAGAAAGTGACTTACCTCTTGGCCACGAAGAAAGATTAAAGTCAATGACAATATCGTGTACTTATCGTGTATGTTACAAGTGCCCTATCGCAACATAACCTAGTCACCATTATCATGAATAGCCTTCCGAACTTCATCGTCATATTTCAACAATTAGCACTTTCCTTGAACACCAAATTACCTTAATTTCTAAATTTGAATATAGTCCAGGAAACGATTCAATTGAAACAAATAATTAAATACATAACCTTCATCATTGTATACATTAAAAATCATTATTTTAGGTTTTGATTTTCCAATTTCCTCATGTAGGTGCAGGCAACCAGAGATTGAATCATGTAATATGCAGCATCTCTGATCTTTTCATCAGCAAAATTTGTAACAACATTTCCATATGAAATTAACATCGTATCAAGAATTTTTATACCCGCAGGTGGAATTTCAACCTAACTTATCATGTTGGTAATTGTAAATGAAGCTTTTGTTGGTTTGATTACTAGCATTTTTTTTTTCCATAACTTTCTCAGCGTATGTCATCTTCTTATTTTGGAGGGTCATCGATGTTTGAAGTGTTAACTTAATTGAGTTCATACTTCTCGATAGATCATTGGTTTTCGGGTCCGTAGTCAGGGAGGTATTTCCAGCGTCCGTCTGCAGTACAAGCAGATTCTCCCTTCAAGTTCACCTATAGTGGGGTCCCTCTTCTTTAGTTCTTTATTCATTTTCGACATATTTTCCGTGGCTATTTTGGCTTCATCCACGCACATAAGTTAAAGCCAACTCATATTTTCTACATCTTCATAGCCGATGTTGGCGTTTATACATACACCTCTTGTGGTAATAACTCTTACAGAATTTTTTATCCTATCCACTTTTTCCCCTGCCCCAAAAATCACACAAAGACAACTATCCTTCTTGATGTAAATTTACTTTTCAGTTAAGTTCCTCCATGAGATTAGCTACTAGTTCAAAAGTTTTCATCAATGAAATTAAGCAAGAATACAGCTCAGGGCAAGAGATAGCCAGAAGGCAGGATGATACGTCTACACTCCACTTATAATAATAATAATAATAATAATAATAATAATAATAATAATAATAATAATTAATACAGTCAGCCCTCGTTATACGTGAGGGTTAATTAACAGACAGGCTCGAAAATCGATAAATTTCTAATGCTTGTTGCTCTAGGGTGGGATAACTCTTCACCTAACCTAACAACTAACTGACATTGCCTACGCTTGGAGGATGAACCTACTAAGAACTGCCTACTGTTGTTTTCACTTGGTTTCTATCACTGTATAGTCGTTCCTACCTAGTAATACTGTATAACACTCGCTGAAGGTGTAGGGAATATTACTCTAATATACGACTATCACTACAGTAAAGCTTAACTGTACTGGTAAGATTTTCGCTTCTGGCAAGCTTAAGTTTAAGGATGAAGAGGACAGCAAGAAGACTTCGGATCATCTTACATATTTATTCTACACCAACGTTTCGGGAATCCATTCCCATCATCAGGGCTACATAAAACATGAAATTATATTTACATTAGAAATTAATAATACATTTTTGCTTAAATTTGCATTGGTATAAAAAAATGTTAAAAAAAAAACCGTTAAAAGAATAAAAATACAGAAACCTAGACGGTATATAAAAACATGTGGCTAACAGAGGTCCTTTACAATTATGATGATAAAAACACTTGTGATCAAAATGGAATAAAAAATATTCATATATGTAAATGAATGTTCGAACTTACTGTCAAGAGATGTGGCTAAAAACTATAGGAATATTTGAGAAAATTCTTGAAGAAAATGCTTTAACTACGAACAAAATACAGATCAACAAGGGATGATAGGTAATGGCAGTTAGGCAATATGTAATGGTGTGGAGGTGGTTTGATCACAAGTGTTTTTATCGTCATAATTGTAAAGGACCTCTGTAAGCTACATGTTTTTATATACCGTCTAGGTTTCTTTATTTTTATTCTTTTAACCGTTTTTTTTTAATATTTTTTTTTATGCCAAAGCAATTTTAAGCAAAAATGTATTATCACTTTCTTATGTAAATATAATTTCATGCTTTATGTAGCCCTGATGATGGGAATGGATTCCCGAAACGTTGGTGTAGAATAAATATGTAAGAGGATCCGAAGTCTTCTTGCTGTCCTCTTCATCCTTTAACTGTACTGTAAGTGTTCACTGCTTTCGTTCGGAAGACTTGAGTAACTGCACACGTAGCCTACGTTTACAATAAACACCATTACTGTAATTTTTTGCCCAAAAGTATTTATACAGTTCATTTCAAGATTGACTAAGTATGTTGTATATATTCTATACAGCGATCACTAACCATTTTCGAATGAAGTCCTACACTGCAGTCTTGAAACATGGCACAATTTCTAATGGTCGTCTCTTGGCCAGTAATCCAAGTTTTTCAGTATTCCATTATCAATATTTATCCCATCTTCTACTTCATTGGGTTAGAAAATTAAAAGATAATGATGAAAGTATCGTTATTTACTTCATAATCCTTATGACAGCCACAATAACAACCGAACCAAAAATAGTTGTTTTGCTTGTATTTCAATCATCATACGAATTTTCTACTTACATATTAGTTTAAGAGGATTGACTTAGCAACATATAATATGTTCAGTATAATCATATACTGTAGTTGTGTGTTTAGGTGAAATAAAGATAAGAATTAATTTTATCTTTACGGTAAAATCATTGGCTTTCCTTCAGCTAGGATTGTTTTAATGATAACAATAACAATATATCTCATATTATTCAATTTCAATACACGGTTTACTTTATTGATGAGAGAAAAAACAATAAACAATATACATTTACTTTATCCCTTTAAGAAATTGAAGAGTTTAATCTTTATTCCTCGGCAATACAGCTATTACGCTAATCATATTATTTATAATGTTCCGTTACCTATCATTTTACGAACTTTCGAATATGAAATGGGAGATATGTGGATGTTTTATACTATCCGTATCACTAAAGACGTATGTTAAGGGGTATATGAAAATTAGTTCCACAAATGTCAACTCTTTACCAACTAATATCCTTCACACACATACACAAGCGCACGCGCGCGCACACACACACACATATATACACACACACACTTATTTATTTCTTACTTGTTACAAAATCCAGTATTGCAATCGTGTATGTTATTCCAAAATCAGAGTTTAAGCGAGGAGGAAGTTTCTCCAAAATCAGAGTGGATCTGACTTCGTTTTATATTAATAAAAAACGTTTAAGCAAATAGGAATTATTTGGTAATCTCAGTCTTGTCAGGTGTATGAGGAGAGAGTTGAATATGGAAAGAATAGGTCATTCTTTTTTATACCTCTTCTCGTCTTCCTTTACTGAATTGGCCAAGTTGTTGGGTTCTCCGAAAAACTGCTTATGACTAGGATCCTTCAGTTCGGTGTTATGCCTAATTCAAATGGAATGGTAGATTGTCTTTTGAGAATTAACAGGACTCTCAATTCTATATCCCACTGGTTAAAAAGCTTTGGAGAAGAAACCTGACATCACTTTTTGAAGATTCAAGTAAGCAGTGTGTGAAAAAATGGATCATCAAACAGCCCGCTAAGTTTGATTGGTTAGAAATTTAGCGGCCACCCCCTCTCTATCCATCATTACACATTACTTTAGTAATGTTTCGGGATTAGCACTGGTTAAAACCGGGAACTAGGAGGGAATACAGTTAAGGAATGTTTAGTTCAGTCGTGATATGGCATTTTTTTTTCACTCTCTGTCCTTTTGTATCTGTTACCTCCTCGATCTTTCCCAATATTTGAGTAGATAACAAAGTTATTGTCGACTCGATACTGTGACATTATTCTTTCTTTAATACCATTATTCATGACAGAAACTGCAGCGTCCAATCATCACCTTAGCTCGAAGCAACTACTACTCTATTGATTTTTTCGTTTTGATTTCTTTACGATCTATAATGGAAGGTTACTTCCTTAGCCGTAAGACTCTAGTATTAGGGTAATGAAAATGAAGTAGTAAGATTTGGGATAAATTTCACGAGTACACCTCTTGTAACTTGTTATGATAAATCCTCAAGCACAAACATGCAACGTCTCTTTAATGATCGGCAACTAATTTACAGATATATGTGGCACTTACACCCATGGGAAACATTTGAGAAAATCTTCACTATGACTTTATATATATTTTGCTTATGCTTGTTTATGCAACATTTGACATCATATACTCTCTAATATCACATACAATGTAATACCCATCATTTTTCTAATATTGCTTGGGTAAGTAATGAATAACGTTTTGCAGAATATTGTAACCTAAGAATCAAACTATCCATCAGTGGATATATACATTGGTACCGTTTGTGGTTCCTTCACCTTTCAAGATCCTGACCCATGTCCGTGACAAAATTACGACTCTAAGAAACTTTCTCCCCACTATTTTCATCCCCCTACCACTTTTCAACCCCCCCCCCCCCCCCTCCCCTAATAGGCAAACAAAGCTTTAATCACACGAGCTAAGCGATTATTTTCCTCAAAATAAACTGTATATTTTAAATAAAACTATACACTAAAATTGCATTCCATCTAAATTTAAGTTGCTTTCTTTTCGTTGTCTTAGGAAGTTTATTTATTTATTTATTTATTTTTACAACCATGTCCCTCTCGTACATTTCTTCCTTGAAAGGAAAACGAAGTGACAAAGAAAATTACATGAACGAGAAGCATAAAGACAATGCGTTACAACAAGAACCCATCGACGTTGTGAAAAATTCTACAATGGTTGTTGTTTCCGTTTTCATAATGACTATAATTCAAGTAAGCCGGTTATACTTGCTACCGTTAGTAGTCAATCATTTGCTTTACCTAATGAGGAATTGAGAGCCAAAGAGGTATAAATGCCATGAGAGACCAAGTGAAGAACTCCAAATGCTATTCAGTCTTCTATTACTCCGGTTCACACTAATCTATGGAAATGGTGTGGGACCTGCCCAAGAATGAAACTATGGCACAAGCAAAAGTTACATATATTAGGCGCAGATACTCGGCCAAGAAAAGAAAAAAAATACGCATGAAAACATTTTAAAATCATTATCTTTAATTGCAGAGATAGGTAACAACTCACAATAAAATAAACAGGGCAAAAAGTCATAACATTGAAATGTATTGGTTGGGCGGAGGGCGTAGTTTTGGTGTAGTGAAAATTTAAAGAGAGAAAATTTGGTGGGGTGGAAATTTAGTTGGGTGGAAATTTTGTAGGGAGAATTTTTCGAGGTGGATTTTTCGGAGGGTGGTGAGTTAGATTTTACGGGTCACCGCTCCCGTGATACTGGTAGATGGCCGGTACTCTTTTCATCGTGTGTAAATTATTCACGGTAAAAATATCTGTGTAAACTGAAATGTGAGATTAGTTCAATGAAACAAGCCCATTTACAGACTACATTCCGCTATAAATCTCTTAGCATGCGTTGCATATTTTCATTGCAGGCGTTACATATGTTCATTGAATTCCATTTCTGAAATAAATTAAGGATATCTCCTAATAATATAACATTAGTTCTATGCAACTCACCACTACTGATATAATTCTTAAGTGTACAGTACATGAAACAAAGCGGTGACACAGAATTTTTTCACCATGTACAATATTTGTTACTCACTGCTCACAGTTCAGTGCATTTTGTGACCAACCTCACTCAAGAAATAAAATGACTGAGTCTCCTACCATATAATATCAATGAAAGTTGATCTTAATCATAATCATGATTCTGAGTTATGCATGCTATTCTGCTTTAGTTTAGTGTATAGTAGAATGAAGACTGGATTTTATCATATAAGTCCTGGCATCACAGGCAGGATAATATTTAAGGAGACATTTGCGGTAATGAGGGAAATTCTAAGCAACGAGGGAGCGCGGGTGCGCGACCTTTGAACAATTTCATACCCGCACCACCGCATCATCACATGATACGTACCGGTATTCTCTTTCAGGTTCGTGTTTATTTTACACCATGACAGTTGTCAACGTGTTATACTTTCAGTTTTCGTTTTTTACTACTACAGGTTTTTCATTGTATACATATACTTATTTGTAAGTGTTATATCATTATTGTTTGCCTGATTCGTTTATGGGGAGGCAATTTCATACTCCAATAATATTTTACAAGGAATTTTACAATTATAGCGTCAATTCCACTCTTTTTACTCACATTTCTCGATTCTGAAATAGTTTGGAGTGAGAAAATTCTGAAATTTCTACTCAAATACTTCCTTCAATTTATATCATGGTCTTATTACTCCACCTTTTACTGAAGAGACCATTCCATTTAGAAGATATTGACTAAGTTCCAGATTTTACATTCACGCTGAAGTATCAATGTCACATTTCTATTCTTTCTAATAAGCTTGGAAACCCACTTCAAATGGCATACATCTTTAAAAATGGTGACCAATGAAAATTTAGTTTTGATACTACAGAAACATGCATAGTTTGTCTGCTTACAACAATACTAAAGGAAGCATGTGAAAGGGTTAGTCAGCACGAAGGAATGATTGGATATGGATGAAAAAATTTTCTTTATACGCCATCATTTCAAAGTAAACTCCTTATACATTTTTTTCCCTTTGGCGGGGGTTGTGTAAGCATTTTTATGGACCGGGCGGAGGGGGTGGGTTTGCTAATGTGCCTATAAAGGGTTTGATCTTTTATCTCAGTGTAAGGGGTGTACATATTTCATACTCATTATCAATTATGTACGTGGCCTAAATGAAAAAAAAAAAAAAAAAGATATTGGCAAAACCGCGAAATCTATTACAATAGCATACGCATGAACATTGCAGGAATACATGTTAGCATAATGGGGCATACATAAGGTAAATTCATAATCGATAACATAAAAAAGAAAGATACGAGAAACTGAGAGAAAAACATACCAAGGAGATGATTAATATTTATCCTTAACCGAAACTCCACATATACTATACAACGGAAAAGTGAATATTCAGCAAATATTCAAAGTTACCCACAGTATACACACACGCAGGAACCTCAGTAGTAGGTGTTAAACAACTTTTCCACACTCCTGGTGTTAACACCATGATAACCATGCTTTAGGACTTGTATCAGTAGAGCTAGTTATTCATTTTGAAAGATAGTTATTATTTTTCCATGCTCATTCAGTTATTAGTACCAATATTTGGCGGTCCAGATGCTCACCTTTACTGAAGCATATCCGCCTAGTTTACTACAAAATTCTACTTCTATTAAAGAGCTATAAATCTTTCTTTTCAAGACACTGAATTTTTTGTGAGATTTTGATACGTAGTTTGAGGTAGCAAGTACCCACCTCTTTTTTAAAGGTTGACTCAATGAAGTATGCACCAATGACAGCGTAACATTTGATAGATTTTTATCAGGAAACTTGCATTCAAAATAACATGCAATGAAAGTACATGAAAAAACAACATATCATATTGTTATCACTTCATCAATATCCATTACCGAAATGAAATTTAAGGTCTTGTCAGTGGTGAAGATGATTCTGGGATATAAATAGTTATACGAAGGACCCATTATACATTCTGAAGTAGTGTATACAAAAAATGTGAATAACGTCCTATGGGTATACATTATACAGTAGACATTTCCATACCGAATTTCAGGTCATATGGTTTAAATACCAAGGCATAGGAGCAAAAAAAAAAATGAATATTTTGTAGCACCCTGCGAATCCAGGCCGAGATGGTACTCCTGGAGACCATTCTCCTCGTTACCCCGGATCCACGAACTAGACTTGGACCTGGAGACGACCTGCAGCTGTTCTCTGAAGACACCAGGTCGGACTCCCTACCGGCAAGGTAGGAGATGGTCTGAGTCATCTGCTACAGGACGGAGACCCGAGCCCTGGAAGGAGTTGACGCGGGTCCGGCACTCTCAGATTCTGAGTCTCGGCAACAAACCTCAGGGATGAACCTGAAGTTGTCTGCCCCTATCCCCCTGAATGGGCGAAGTCGTAAGAGAGACCATGTAACTCGCTTGGCTGAAGATAGGCTAGCAGGAACACTGTCTACCCAGAAAGGTGGTGGTCTGGGGACTCGTAGTGGTTCGTCAGGGGGGGTCTCTTTAGAGACTCGAGGACTCGAACCACGTTCCAAGGAGGAGGTCTCACCTGCGACTGAGGGCAGGAGAGGACAAGGCTTCGCATGCGAAGGAAGAGTTCCAGCGGGGGAGAAATGTTTGTCCCTAGAGCCAGGAGGCAAGCCCTTAGGCTGGGGATATCCTTTCACAGTCGAAACTGAAAGGCACACTTATCCCGTAATCCCACTAGGGGCTCCGCTATGCTGGAAGCGGCAACGTGTGGAGGGATGCCCTCTCCCCGACACCGGTTACAGAAACTCGCCCAATCACCTGGGAGATTACTTGCGGAAGACTTGCACAGGTGTCCAGGCCTCCTTTTCGCCACTTGTTGCGAAAATCCTCTCTCTTTGAGGAGGTGCTGGATAGACTCCCGGCGGGAAGAGGAGCAAGCTACGGAGCCAACACATCGATGGTGTCCCACCATTGCTGGAAGGCCTCCTACCAGAGGGCCTTGGGATCTGTGACTGGGGAACAGTACAGCGGGAGCTTGCATCTCAGTGCTGTAGCGAACCGGTCCACCGAGGGAGCCCCACCGAGGCAGGATTTGTAGGGAACTTGAGGATCCAAAGACCACTCGGAATGTGGTGTCCGTGACACACTGCTCAGATTGTTGGCGAGCCCATTCCTTTGCCTGGAATCAAGCGAGCTGCCAAGGAGAACGAGGGGGACTCGGACCATCCCGGTATCTCCACCGCAGGATGGGATGGTTGTACTGAAAAGTACCCCCTTGTCTGGGCCAGAAAACTATCATTGTGGTGTTGTTGATCCTCATAACCACAGAGTAGTCTGCCAGGCTAGGTGGAGCTACTGAAGAGCCAGAAACACAGTTTCCGTCTCTGGTAGGACTAGAGAAGGTTCTTCCTGGTTCTGACCTCCGGCCTGAGGACCCGTGGCTCAGAACGTGTGCCCCCCCTTTTCTTTGACGCGTCCGAAAACAGCATCAAGTCAGGGGGAGGACGAGAAGGACCACTCCCTCTTGTAGGCCCTCGTCAGCTTCCCACCCCTATGGGTTCGTCTCTACTGGTTGTCCCCTAGGGGTCTCGGCGTCTGGGGAGACGCGCCCCCAACTCCCCCGCGCCCTGAGTCGCCACTGAAGAGAACTCAACCTGGGGCGACTGTGGAAACCAGACGGGCCAGGGAGGGGAGACGTAACAACCTTGGGTTGGAGGGTCTTCTCGTGTGAGGAAAGGTCTCGCGACCTTCCTCTGCCTTGGTACCCTGACGTCTGAAGGGAAGGCTACGGGAGATAGGCGCCTAGGAGCAGGCTTGGTATACCAGACTCTGAGAGGGCTGCGGGGAGGACTCCTCGAGGACCACCATGATCTTTAGAACTTGGAAAAGTTCGAGAAGCTTGTCCCGATGACGAAGAAGGGAAGCCTTCGAGACTGCCAGGATCGGCCAGCCACCCAGGAACGGAGTGGCTGGATGCCGATGCTGAGCGCCCGTGAAGAGATCCGAGAGGAAGTATCGGAGAACTGTTGAGGTGCCGTGGAGAGGCCGAAGCACAGCCCTTGAACTGGTATACCCGCCTTCCAGGCGGACTCCAAAGTACTTCCTTGAAGATGGGTGAACCAGGACCGGAAGTACGAGACCTACCAGACCAGTGTACCCATGAAAACTTGTGGTCTCACAGCAAAGCAGACCGAGTCTGCTGTTGCTATGCTGGACAGAGACTGTTTGACAACCCTGTACAGAGTCGAGGAGGGAAGGAGGCGACTACGGAGGCCTCGAAACCCGTTGGCCACCTCTTGGAGGGGGCGCCTCTCCGACATGGACTGGACTTCCGCCCGGAGGACCCGTCCCCTCACCGATCCCTACCCAGGGAGGAGGGAGGGGCTCGAAACCAACCGGGACTGTTGAAGGAGACAAGCCCGGAGAGCTGGCCCTTGGCCTAGTCTCTGGCACTCTCCATTCCCTGAGACCAGGGCAAGCTGCACTGGCGTAAGGGAGCCCTTGGGTGGGTAGAACTCGGTCCAGGACCGAATCCTTCCCTTACCGAAGAGGAATCTCTGAATCCGGGATCCCCTTGAGGTTTTCCTGAGGGCCACAACCTGCCAGAACGCAAGTTCTGACCCCTGGAGCTCATCCTCTTGATGGACTGGCAGCAAGGTCTCCCATTCCCGGAGGCTCTTCCTGGGAGACTCGTAGACATGCCCCAAGGGTCCAACTGGATCCTGTCGGATCCTTGCGGAAGACAGGACCTCAGGATCCCTCCTAGGAGGGAAACAGGACCCCAGGGATGAAGGATGTAAGGCTTCGCCCTCTCAGCACGATAGGACCCTCAGGAAGAGGCGGAGATTCTCCCTATGGAGTGAAGGGGGAGAGGACCGGGTCTTCCGACCCTCCTGGGGATGGGCAAAGCTCATCCGTGGGGGAGGCGAGATGGAGACTGAGGAGGGCTCATCGCCTGCGTAAGGACTCGCGAAGGGACAGGATAGTCCTTGGGGAAGATACCATGCCAGGGATTCCTCTCACCCCTTTCAGGGGGAGAGGAAGCTGCCACTGATTAGTGACCCCAGTCAGAAGGCACAGGCTCATTGCCTGTTTGAGCGCTCTGACTACAGCATCCCACCAGGGATGCCGACCAATCCTCGCTCTGACAGGGAGTCCCCCTGGAGGGAAAGGGATCTTTCGATCCTCTGGGGGAGATGACACATGAGGGTTCGCCCGTAGAGAAACTGCAGTGAAGGGAGAAGAGACCTTTGACCTGACCGGATACCTCCCCCCCCCTCCGGAGAGGGCGCTACTCTGCGCTGCGGGGGAGGGAAACGCGGAGGTGGCCTGACTGCCATAAACCCTGATGTAAGCAGGGCATGGCCGTGTCGGAGAATGGTGCGCCGATCACGCTGACGATCGCGTGAAAAGCACAGATCTGGGTAACGCGTGAATAAAGCATGCGTAGCAGATAACCGCGCCCGCATGCCCGCGAACCCGCGAGAGCGTGGGCGTATCGGCGACCGCGTGAACGATCCCCGCGTCTCCGTGCGTATGAAAATCGCTGGCGCTTGCGCGTGAAAGATCGTGGGCGAGGGAAACCATCCCACACGTGAACGATCTCGGCAAAAAAAAAAGATCGCCGGTGCTAGCGCCGACGGCGATTGCATGTGGGGAACCATCCCTCGCGCGGAAGAATAACGCAGAAGAAACGCTGACGATCTTCGGTGCTTACACGAGTACGAAGATCGTAGGCCCTAGCGCGAAAAAAAAAATAAAACCATAGGAGACAGTGAGCGGGGACCCATAGTGCCCGCCTGCGAAAGATCTCCAACTATTTAAGGTGATCGTCGGCGATTCGCGCAAGCCCGGACGATCTCCGACGCTCCCGCGTAAGCAACGATCGTCGAAGCTCATGCGCGAGAGAAGATAGTCGGCGATCACGAGTGGGAACCTCGGTGCCCGCGCGCGGACGAACCGTGCGATGATTGCGTGAGCCTCAATGGTCGCACGCGGGAAACTATCCCGCGAACGGAACGATCTTCGGCGCTCATGCGTACCGTGAAGATCGTTCGCGCTCGCGCGCCTAGCGCCAAATCTGAAGATCGGCAGCGAACGGCCGTAGGCGATCGCGTGCGGAGAACCGCTCGCGGATGGCCTCGTTGTCGTGCGCACAGAACGTTCATAGGAGCCTAAGCGTACTAAGAAGATCGTCGGCGCATCCGCTTAGCGGCGGATCCGAAGATCGCCGGCTAACGGCCCTCGATGATCGCGTGCGGAAAACCGCGCGCAGGAAACCATCCCGCGCACAGACCGATTCTCGGCACTTACGCACACTAAGAAGATCGTCAGGGCTTGCACGCCTAGCGCTGGATCCGAAGATCGCCGGCTAACGACCGTTGCCGGGATGACGATCACGAGCGAAAGGGCCTGAAGGTCACGTGCGGGAAACTATCCCGCGCGTGGGCGATCATCAACGCTTACGCATTAGCGCGAACAGAAGATAGTCGGCTAACGACTCTCGACGATCGCGAGATCGCGTGCAGGAAACCATCCCGCGCTCAGGCGATCATCAACGCTTACGCGTTAGCGCGAACAGAAGATCGTCGGCTAACGATCGTCAACGATCGCGCGTTCCTCGACGATTGCGAGATAGCGCGCAGGAAACCATCCCGCACGCGGGCAATCATCAACGCTTACGCGTTAGCGCGAACAGAAGATCGTCGGCTAACAATCGTCGACAATCGCGCGCTCCTCGACGATCATGAGATCGCGCGCGGGAAACCATCCCGCACGCGGGCGATCATCATCGCTTACGCGTTAGCGCTAACAGAAGATCGTCGGCTAAACCGATGACGACCGCGAGGTCGCGGGCGGGAAATAATCCCGCACGCGGGCGGTCTTCAGCGCTTATGCGTGAGTGAAGATTGTAGGCTCCTGCACAACAGAAGATCGTCGGAAATGGTTGAAGGATCGCTAACTCGTAGATCAGGAACTGGGATGTGTCCCTAAAAGGGAGAGCATCCCCTGAAGAGGACCAGGAGGTCTACTTCTGTGCCGACGATCAACTGAAGGACTGCTAAATACTCTGAGGAGTGGTCTCTGTGAGGTACCTTTCCCACGAACGGGAGAGGTGGCCTTCATAGAAGAGACTCAGAGACACCGAAGGCTGAACTGCTGGTGAGCGCCAGTGCGCTATCTCAGGAACCCCAACGATGTGCGCAAATGAGCAGGGAACGTTGGTAGCAGCCTAACTGGATACTGGAACAGGGAGTCTCTAAGGCAGTCTCAGGAACAGCAGGAACAGCAGGAACAGCAGTCGAGCGCTAGCGCATAAGGGAATGTTGGTGCGCAGGTAATACCTGGCACTTAAGAGACTTACTCAAGGTGTGAGAAAGTCTCTCCTGCCCCGAAGGGAGGAGCCCGTTAGATAACAGGGGCGTGGGCGCCCAAGGCGCGTCTGCAGTCAGGAACGGATACAGCAGGCAACAGGAACACTGAAGGACGAGAGACCAAGGGTCTAACGTAGCCTGAGTAGCGAGGCCCCGAGGGGATAGTTGCAAGACCCCGAAGGGTCAATGCAACGAGAAACCGAAGTTTCTCCGTCACTAAACACCGAAGCGTAGAAGTGACTAAAGTTATGAGAGCCCAAGGGAACTGCGTAACTAAGATCCGAGACCCCGAAGGGTCAGGGAAAAAGAGAAACCGAAGTTTCCCTGACACTAACACCGAAGTGCTAGTGACTGAACAGCAAGCTGTTGATGACAGGAACAATCCTCCGAAGAGGAGTCTCTATGAGTGGTCTCTCTCGCGAACGAGAGAGGTGAGCACTTTGTAGAAGAGACGAGAAGGAGCCCCGAAAGGCCATGAGATCAGCAGACGTAAACAGGAACAATCCTCCGAAGAGGAGTCTCTGTGAGTGTCCTCTCACGCGAACGGGAGGGGACACTTCGTAGAAGAGACAAAAGGAGCGATCCTCCGAGGAGGAGCCCTTAGTGCGGCCTCCCTGGGGAACGAGAGAGGGCCGAACTGATCCTGCAGCTGCTCAGCCCCTTGAGCATAGCTACAGAAGCGACCGCTCAGCCCCGAGAGCATAGTCGCTAGTACCATGGTCTAGCCTTGCAACCGCTCAGCCCCTTGAGCAAGTCACAAGAGCGGTCGCTCAGCCCCAAGAGCATAACCGCCAATGACCACGGAGAAGTAAAAGGGAAATTAACTAACTACCCTGGAGGTAAACCTCCTTATCGTTCTAGGATGCAAAAAAGAGCTGGCAATAATCACGGGGGAACCTCTAAGTGAAGGGAACGCCCCTGACGAATGCCTGAGAGATGGCGGCGAAGCCGACTCCCCAGGATAAACAGGACAGCTCTGTTTCGAAGGCACACACAACAGGCACAAAGAAACAGCATCGTAAACTGGAAAATAAAACAGAATAATTATTTAACAGAAAATTCCCCCGGGTGAAACTCCGAAGAGAAACCCCGAGGGAAAGAACATAAGAACGAAATAAGGTATGCGCCCCCCCTCCCCCACCCGGCATGCCCAGGTGTTATGTATTAATGTAAGAATGTACTATATTATTTCAAGTGTTGCAGGTATTGCGCAACATTGCATCATATTGCATGAATAAGACATATTATGCTTTGTACATAAGTGTAATGATTTGTTTTGGTATTAGGATTCAAACATTTGTTGATTACCTCAAAGATAGGATGTGATTCTTTATAGTTTTGTACTGGAGTAGGATTTGAGTCTTTTCAGAGCGATGCTCTTTTGTTTAGCAATGTTTTGGTTTTGTCAGATTGTGTATGATGCTCCACACACACTTGGGAGTCAGCTGTCATAGAAAAATGTAGTCATAAGTTGCATTAAACGTGTATTTTAAGAATACCAACGTCTTATTTAATCCCATACAGACAAATTGACGACAAGAGATGGGATCAGCTGAGAAATAATTACTAACAATTGTTCATCTATGTTCCAGGTAATTATTATGGTTAATAGAACTTCCTACTAAAGTACAACACCACAAATTGGCGACGCTCAGGACGACGGACACAAGCAGGGAGAAACATTGGACCTTATGTACAAGGACGGCCAGCACAAGAGAAGGTCCTTATGCACATTAGGGGACAAGAGTAAAATCGCCCAATGAAGATTGTACAAGCAGCAGAACAGGAATCTCATCAAACAAACAAAACAAGAAAGCGTGAAATTTAAAGTTGGGTAGGCTACAAAACAGGTAGGAAGTAAACTTGTGACTGCAGAACAGTAGTTTAACCTAATCTAGGTATTAAGGTAAGCAATCAAAATGCCTTTTTACATAGAACACCCCGAAAGTTTCAGCATCACTGCTGAGCCCAATTCTGTTGCAATACGATGGCAACAGTGGTGTGAGGAATTTAAGATTTATTTAGAAGCATTAGGGAACATGAAGGATGCCCAAAAGAAGGCATTATTACTTCATACAGCAGGTAGGGAAGTTCGGGAAGTGTTTAAGACTTTGCAGCCTACAGATGACACTAGTGAAGCTGCAATTAAGGCTCTTACCACATATTTTGCTCCTCAGGTCAATAAATTTTTTGAAAGATACCAGTTTTTAGCGCAGGCTTATCAGAAAGAAAATGAAAGTTTAGATGCATTTGTGACTAGACTAAAGAATTTAGCCGTTTCATTTGAATTTCTAGAGTTAGAAAATGTTAAGGAATTACAATCATTTCTAGGTTTAGTAACATTTTATGGGAATTTCATTCAGAATTTGTCTACAATTGCACATCCATTGTATAATCTGTTGAATAAGGGGGTAGAATGGAAGTGGACAAAAGAGTGTCAGGAATCTTTTGAAAGAATCAAGCAGGAAATAACATCACCTACATTCTTAGTACATTATCAAATGGATTTACCAGTTAAATTAGTATGTGATGCATCAAACATAGGTTTAGGTGCAGTATTATCTCATGTAATGCCAGATGGAACAGAAAAACCAATTGCATTCACTTCTAGAGTATTGAACAAGGCAGAAAGGAACTACTCTCAAATAGAAAAGGAAGGTTTAGCATTAGTTTATGGAGTTAAAAAATTCCATATGTATCTTTATGGTAGGAAAAAGTTCACACTTGTTACAGATCATAAACCTTTATTAGCAATATTGGGTCCAAAAGCAAGTTTACCTACGTTGGTAGCTGCAAGACTACAACGTTGGGCAGTTACGTTAGCAGCGTACCACTATGATATAGAATACTGTCCAACATCAAACATGGGTAATGCAGATGCTTTATCCAGATTACCCGTAGACAAAGCTCCCGAGGAGTATGATGACAGTGTTCTGTTAATTTCTGTATATGATGTACCAATAACTGCAAAAGATGTAGCACACAGTACCAAGAGAGACCCAGTACTTAGTAAGATTTTGTCTGAAATACATGCTGATCACCAAGGTATTGTAAGATCAAAGTAAATTGCAAGAACTTTTGTATGGTGGCCAGGTGTAGATAAAGGTGTGGAATCTTATATGAAGAATTGTGTTATGTAACAGAACAATCCTCAATTTGCTAGAATGCACCCGTGGGAGTTACCCAGGTATCCATGGCAAAGAGTGCATATAGATTTTGCAGGTCCTTTTTTAAATTACTTGTTTTTGATAGTAGTAGATGCTTACAGTAAGTGGCCAGAAATTATCCCAATGAAGACAACAACGTCTTACGCCACAATAAAAGAGTTAATGCAAATTTTTTCAACGCACGGTATTCCAGAAAGAATTGTTACAGATAATGGTCCACAATTTACCTCACAAGAGTTTAAAGAATTTTGTAATGTCAAAGGTATAAAACATACATTTTCAGCTACATATCATCCATCTACTAATGGAGAGGCTGAAAGATTTGTCCAAACATTTAAACACAATATGAAGTGTAGAAAAGCAAATTCAGGTAATATATTTTTGCATGTATCAAAGTTTTTGTTGTCTTATAGAACAACGCCGCACAGCACAACAGACGTGGCACCCTCGAATTTGTTGATGGGGAGGAGGATAAGGTGTAAGTTAGATTTGTTGTATCCAAGTTTGCAAAGTGATTTAGAAGATAAAGGGTATAAACAAGTAGTAAAGCTTCCTAATGTAAGACATTTTTTACCTTTGTCTGATGTCATGGTAAGATCGTACAACACTCCAGAGAAGTGGGTACCAGGAGAGATTGTAAAAGAGATAGGAAATTTACATTATGATGTTCGTGTTGGTGATAATGTTGTAAAACGTCATGTTGATCAATATTAGCCGTTAAACAGAAAGACAATTATTATGGTTAATAGAACTTCCTACCAAAGTACAACACCACAGGGCGGGAGGGGGGGACGAAAGTTAACAAAACAGAATTATAACATGATAATTATGCAACTGACTTTGAATGTTCCAAGGATCACCCACCCCCGAAGGGACGTGAGCCCTGAGCTGAAAAGTTAAAACACAATTATATTCGTAAAAATAATTGAGACAAAAAAGATGAAATAGCGACTCGGTTCTGAGAAGCTATCGTAGGCGAAGTACGGAGTAAGAGGTGAACGACCTCAAGAGAAGGGCCGGACACCACGAAAGGCAACCATGGTGGCCTAGAAGTGCAAGGCCGTGATCACGGAAAGATCGTGATGGCCAAAGCCGGCGAACTCTAGCAGACTTACACAATACACACCCCACAACACCGAAAGCAAAGGAAACTTACATTTTCTATACACAAAAATATATATAAACATCCAGTATAAGAAAAGGTAAGTTAAAGACAAAACAATAATGGCCGTCAAGAGAGTATAGGAGCGGAACTTCCGATCACTATGCGAGCCAAACCAAAAGTAAAGTGGAGTATTCTCCGGTGTGTGTGAGGGGGAGGGTAGCTAGCTACCCCTGACTACCCCCCCCCCCCCCCGCTATCTAGCAGTGGGGTAGGAAACCCTCGTTAAAACTTAAAACTTTATGGCTCGTCATCGGCTGTCGCCAAAGTAATTACCCCATGTAAATATCGTGGTTTGAGTTACGGAACAAACCTGTAGTAGTAAAAAACGAAAACTGGAAGTATAACACGTTGACAACTGTCATGGTGTAAAATAAACACAAACCTGAAAGAGAATACCGGTACGTATCATGTGATGATGCGGTGGTGCGGGTATGAAATTGTTCAAAGGTCGCGCACCCGCGCTCCCTCGTTGCTTAGAATTTCCCTCATTACCGCAAATGTCTCCTTAAATATTATCCTGCCTGTGATGCCAGGACTTATATGATAAAATCCAGTCTTCATTCTACTATACACTAAACTAAAGCAGAATAGCATGCATAACTCAGAATCATGATTATGATTAAGATCAACTTTCATTGATATTATATGGTAGGAGACTCAGTCATTTTATTTCTTGAGTGAGGTTGGTCACAAAATGCACTGAACTGTGAGCAGTGAGTAACAAATATTGTACATGGTGAAAAAATTCTGTGTCACCGCTTTGTTTCATGTACTGTACACTTAAGAATTATATCAGTAGTGGTGAGTTGCATAGAACTAATGTTATATTATTAGGAGATATCCTTAATTTATTTCAGAAATGGAATTCAATGAACATATGTAACGCCTGCAATGAAAATATGCAACGCATGCTAAGAGATTTATAGCGGAATGTAGTCTGTAAATGGGCTTGTTTCATTGAACTAATCTCACATTTCAGTTTACACAGATATTTTTACCGTGAATAATTTACACACGATGAAAAGAGTACCGGCCATCTACCAGTATCACGGGAGCGGTGACCCGTAAAATCTAACTCACCACCCTCCGAAAAATCCACCTCGAAAAATTCTCCCTACAAAATTTCCACCCAACTAAATTTCCACCCCACCAAATTTTCTCTCTTTAAATTTTCACTACACCAAAACTACGCCCTCCGCCCAACCAATACATTTCAATGTTATGACTTTTTGCCCTGTTTATTTTATTGTGAGTTGTTACCTATCTCTGCAATTAAAGATAATGATTTTAAAATGTTTTCATGCGTATTTTTTTTCTTTTCTTGGCCGAGTATCTGCGCCTAATATATGTAACTTTTGCTTGTGCCATAGTTTCATTCTTGGGCAGGTCCCACACCATTTCCATAGATTAGTGTGAACCGGAGTAATAGAAGACTGAATAGCATTTGGAGTTCTTCACTTGGTCTCTCATGGCATTTATACCTCTTTGGCTCTCAATTCCTCATTAGGTAAAGCAAATGATTGACTACTAACGGTAGCAAGTATAACCGGCTTACTTGAATTATAGTCATTATGAAAACGGAAACAACAACCATTGTAGAATTTTTCACAACGTCGATGGGTTCTTGTTGTAACGCATTGTCTTTATGCTTCTCGTTCATGTAATTTTCTTTGTCACTTCGTTTTCCTTTCAAGGAAGAAATGTACGAGAGGGACATGGTTGTAAAAATAAATAAATAAATAAATAAACTTCCTAAGACAACGAAAAGAAAGCAACTTAAATTTAGATGGAATGCAATTTTAGTGTATAGTTTTATTTAAAATATACAGTTTATTTTGAGGAAAATAATCGCTTAGCTCGTGTGATTAAAGCTTTGTTTGCTTATTAGGGGAGGGGGGGGGTTGAAAAGTGGTAGGGGGATGAAAATAGTGGGGAGAAAGTTTCTTAGAGTCGTAATTTTGTCACGGACATGGGTCAGGATCTTGAAAGGTGAAGGAACCACAAACGGTACCAATGTATATATCCACTGATGGATAGTTTGATTCTTAGGTTACAATATTCTGCAAAACGTTATTCATTACTTACCCAAGCAATATTAGAAAAATGATGGGTATTACATTGTATGTGATATTAGAGAGTATATGATGTCAAATGTTGCATAAACAAGCATAAGCAAAATATATATAAAGTCATAGTGAAGATTTTCTCAAATGTTTCCCATGGGTGTAAGTGCCACATATATCTGTAAATTAGTTGCCGATCATTAAAGAGACGTTGCATGTTTGTGCTTGAGGATTTATCATAACAAGTTACAAGAGGTGTACTCGTGAAATTTATCCCAAATCTTACTACTTCATTTTCATTACCCTAATACTAGAGTCTTACGGCTAAGGAAGTAACCTTCCATTATAGATCGTAAAGAAATCAAAACGAAAAAATCAATAGAGTAGTAGTTGCTTCGAGCTAAGGTGATGATTGGACGCTGCAGTTTCTGTCATGAATAATGGTATTAAAGAAAGAATAATGTCACAGTATCGAGTCGACAATAACTTTGTTATCTACTCAAATATTGGGAAAGATCGAGGAGGTAACAGATACAAAAGGACAGAGAGTGAAAAAAAAATGCCATATCACGACTGAACTAAACATTCCTTAACTGTATTCCCTCCTAGTTCCCGGTTTTAACCAGTGCTAATCCCGAAACATTACTAAAGTAATGTGTAATGATGGATAGAGAGGGGGTGGCC
>NC_090741.1:125514426-125529426 GCF_036898095.1 Palaemon carinicauda | reverse complement strand
TCTTTGTATAAAATTACCTTTTTTTTTTTCATCACTTCGAATTTTTCTCCCAGAGGCGATATTCTGTTGACTCGCCTCTGAAAAAAGATGAGGAAAATGGCATTCAGAAGTTGGGTCGTTCAAAGTAATCACACATTCACAGAAAGTTATAGTTATCGGTGCTGAGAAATATGGCCTATAAAAATGATAATATTTTTTATGTTAAGTTCCTCTACTATCAATATAATTTTTGTTATTATTATTATTATTATTATTATTATTATTATTATTATTATTATTATTATTATTATTATCATTATTATTTTCTATTTCTATAGCTTTCCGTATTCAAATTTCAATTATTATTAGTATTTCAATCTTTTTTCTCATTATTATGATTTTATATTGGCAATGCATATTCTTATAACATATTTGATAAGAGCACGTAAGGATTGGTCACCATTGCTTGGCTCTTAAATTTGTTAATTAACTTAGAATTGCCCCCCAAAAGAGGAGAGGACATGTTAAGTGTGGATGGGAAAGAAAAGGAACATATAAGAAATGGCATTAACATCCAAAGAGCGAGAGTGGACTTTCGTTTTGGAAGGGAATGCCAAATGCATGTAGGGGTTTCGATGGGTCGCTGATGAGACATTGTAAGTATATGTTGAGGAAGTTTTCTACACAAAAGTTTCATCTCATGACCAAACGCAGATACACAACGCAACCAAACACACACACACACACACACACACACATATATATATATATATATATATATATATATATATATATATATATATATATATATATGTATATATGCACTATATATATATATATATATATATATATGTATATATGTTGTATATATATTCACACATAACGGTGTGTGACTGCATATAGATATATGTAAATAAAAGCACAAAAATCTATATGTATATGTAAATATATATATATATATATATATATATATATATATATATATATTTATATATATACAGTATATATATATGTGTGTGTGAGTGCATACATACATACATATATATATATATATATATATATATATATATATATATATATATATATATATATACAAACATATATATACATATATATATATATATATATATATATATATACCACATACGTGAGTCTGTGTCTGTGTAGAAATCACAAAAGCTGACACGTAAGAAGCATAAAGTACTTTAAAACCACAAAAGTAAAAGTGTAAAGACTTGATTAGAGTTAGTACTTTCGTGTTGTTAGTGACATAGACGTACTCAATCATTGCGAGTCCGTTAATGTCCCTAGTAAGACGAAAGTTCTTGCTCAATTCAAGTCTTTTAACTTTTATTTTTTTGGTTCTGATATATATATATATATAAATATATATATATATATATATATATATATATATATACATACATATATATATATATATATATATATATATATATATATATATATATATATATATTTATATATATATATATATATATATGTAAATGTATATATATATATATATACATATATATATATATATATATATATATATATATATGAACATATATATATATATATATATATACAAATATATATATATATATATACATACATATATATATATATATATATATATATATATATATATATATATTGGTACATAGTTTACCGAGATGAGGGAAAAGTCTTCGTTACTTAAACATGCACGAGGTGGTAAATTGCTTCGTAAATAGATTAATTGAAATTTATGAATGTTGTGTTTTTCAATTTGCATATAAATTAGTTTGCATAAATGCGTGTGTTCATTCCGGATTAAATTAGCGTAACTGCAAATCTATTCATAAGATCTGCCCTTCTTTTTAACTTGGTTAATTGCTTGGTTTTGAAACACACAAACAGACATACACACATAGAGAGAGACCTGCAACGGTTAAAGACAGGAATAACGGATTTCTCTTTAAACGATAATGAGAAGCACAAATTGATATATAAAACCGAATGCGGTGCGCCATCTTTAACAGGATCATTTACTCGTACTTTGATGCAGCAAAACTTTTGAAAATTCCTTATAGATTCAAGTATAGATAAGATGGTCTCATCATACTTTAAAAATCGATAAACAAAAAGAATTTAGCAGAAGAAATTAAAGGTAAATACCTGTATGGAAGGATGAATAAGTTTATTCGTCTTCCTATAGATATCCTCACATTTCTTGGTTTACGTTCACTGATTATCTTAGAAAAGAGCAATTAATAAATGGATGACAGGCATAATTGTATAACTTAAATATTTTCAAGTGAAACACCCATTTACCAATTCAATTCTATCATACCTGAAGATATATTGATATAAAATAATTACCAAAAGACCAAAGTCGAAGCCTATCAAATTCCAATAGACCTGACGTTATTTCAATAGAAAATTAATTACCAAAAACCAGCGATAATATTACCTCCATTTCAAAGAAATTCTGGATATTTTCAAAAAATAATTCACAGTGAAATAGCTGCATAATTAACTTCATGAAGATTTTAAGTTTTTGTCAAGAAATACTTCCCAGCAAAATAGCCTCAAAACATGTAAAATTCGGAATAGCCTTAAATTATTTTGATAAATAATTACAAGCAAAAACGGACTGAATTCCCTATTAAATTTCATGAAACTTAAGGCTTTTTTTTCACAAGATATTAACAACTGAGGTGTTAACATAAATGGAATATCACCGGCCTCCAAATTATCTTCCCAAAATAGCGCACCATCATCCAGACCTATCCAGTTACAGCGAATCTCATATCGTCTTCCAAATAAGCAGGCGCAAGTAAATTATCTTGGAGTGGAAAGTTCTCAGGCCTTTTGATGCAACCCAGAACTTCTCGTTAATTTTGTTGCGGTTCGACGTCGGTCATAGAACAATGTCTTCAAAGGGGATTAGTCTGAAATGAAGTCTGTAATTAATGGAAGTTCTCTAAACTCCACGATTTCGGCACTTGGCCAAAACTTAATCGCAGGTCTCTAAGTTGCCTGTTCCACAGTCTTATATTCAGAGAGAGAGAGAGAGAGAGAGAGAGAGAGAGAGAGAGAGAGAGAGAGAGAGAGAGAGATGCAAAGCTCTGATATGCTTGGGCAATTGTCAACAGCCTTTTCATTTGCAGAATATATTTCAAGATGAACAGCACCATATATCAATATGAAAGAAGTCCGATGTATTTTAAACAATTACATGAAAAATAAGAAGATATGTGTTTATTCAACATTCAGTAGTACATTACGTACATCAGACAATATTGATATAAAACCAATAATTCCTCTCCAAATCCGGTTTCTTGCCCTAAACACGTTTCGTTTTTATATCTTGGTGACCCTCATCCATCCGTCCTGATTCTTTTTATCGAACGTTTTCCCTGTTCTCTTTTATTAGATGCTTTTTCGTTTCTTTTAACATTTAACTTCTGCTTTTTCCTTTCAAAGCTTTTAGTCTCTTTTCTTCTATCAAACGTTTATTTGAATATCTTCCATCATTTTTCCACCTTTGCTATCATTATTTTGACGTTTCTTCCATTAAACATTTTTCCTTGCTTATGCAAAAAATAATTTCCTGTTATCATTTTTTTTTATTTTCCCTGTTTTCCTAACAAATGTTTTTCATTTCCGGTATCAAAAGACTTTTTCTTGTTTCTTTAACCATTTCCTATTTCTGCTACCAAAAATTATTCTCCTGCTTCTTCTAACAAGCGTTTTACGTTTCTTCTACCGAACGTTTGATTCCAGTATCTGGTTCTAAAACTAAAAAAAAAAAAAAAAAAAAAAATCTGTTTATCCTATCAAACTTCTTTTTTTTTTCCATTACCATACATGCAGCAATTCTATTACTTCTATCCCTTGTCCAACATCTATACAAAATTATGGTCTTAAAAGTATAGTTCTCTTACCATTTAATGCGTATATCTTATAGAATATCTCTGATAACAATGTTTCTCGTCTAATGTAATATTTTGTGTAGTTCAGTTTGCTATTTCTTCCTGCTTTGAGAGAAGGGATCCCTTTAACGATTAGATTGGCGTTGCTAAAGTCAGACCTCGTAATGAAGACTCTGATAAAGACTGTCGCAGCACACTATCACAATTATGCCATGATGCTCTACCGTAATTTGACTCCTGAAAGAACAGATTTTGCACCTTTTCCATCATCTTGTATCTTTATGGAAGATGGTTGTCGCTAGGCTACCTATGTACAGATTTATCAGTTGAGAAATCTATATCTATATCCAAAGTATTCACTGATCACTTCAGACGCCTAATTTCATTTTGAATATACGATACTAGAAAGCATAAAGCAAAGCTTTTTAAGTCCAAAAAGAATTGATAATAACTATATAAGCCTCGAGATATACACCATTACAGTTAATAAGACATATATTATGAAAGTATCAGTAAAATCGAGAAAAAAACGCCTTAGTAGGCATATGCATATTCAAGTTACACCTTAGAACATATACAAAGTCATACAGTAATTCCAACCTTTTTATTATCTTATAAAAGTCTTAAATAGGAAATGAATAATCTCAGACGCCTGGATTGGAAAGAAAAATGAAAGCGAGGATTCACTGGCTGCTATACGAGCTCAGTCGGAAATGATATTAACCTTTACAGATTGGTCACAGTGAGCAATTTACTTTTCTCCGAGAAAGAAAGAGATGAAAGAATATGAATGATATCATACGAGGGCCCAATGGCAGCTTTGGGAGTTGAATCGGCAATCATATTAACCTTAATAGACTCTTCACAGCGAGTAATAGACTTCTCTCCGAGAAGGAAAGAGATAAAAGATGTATGAGCACTTTTCCACCTCAAAAGGAAAGAAGAAATTGGGGAGGATCTTCCAGAGAATTGTGCCTTGAACTTCAATGGACAAAGGGATGCGTAGGAACAATGACGTAGACGGGGGGGGGGGGGGGGCAACAGGGGGCAATTGCCCCCACTGGGGAAAATCTTGCCCCCCCCCCCTCCCACCCCCACCCCCGAGAGGGGTCTTCCTGTCCCCCCTCTCAGAATTTAAAGTTTTCATGTCATTTGTTTTAATATCTCTACTGAAATGATTGTACATTTATATTATGCGATCAAAGTCTGTAAGTTATACAGAGCTCTCTACACTGATATCTACAGGTGTTACATTTTAATACACACTAGATGGAGTCATAAATCGTAAAATAATCTGCCCCTATTTGTTACTAATTAAATAAAAACAGTAAATTTGGATATGGTCATAGGGAAAAAATATATGTAAAACAGTGCTGCTGAAAATTGTACAATTGAAACTTGAATCCTATTGCAAATGATGTGGATATGTTTCTACTAGTGACGCTTGGAAGACAAATTTGATAGCGGAGGAATACGAATGTGTTAGGTAACAAACCTTATATTCCCAACTCCACTATCCAATTTCGTAATTTATTTAAATAAATAATCTTGATTGGAAGTGACTATTCCTATTAAAACAGTTCATCATACTACAACCAATCTTACAAGCCCATAATATTAGTGTAAAATTGTAAATCATAACTATAACCACAACCAAGAACTAATTCCTCATGCAGGTTATATCTGTTGTTAAAAGGCTCATTACATACGACAGAGAAACACTCGTTGCCCGTTGGCCATCATTTGTACAAGTGTTTTTGGATAATGTGACAATAATAAAACGAGAAAAATGATAATAAAGATCGGGAAAATGTCTGTGATGATTAAATAACCGCTGGTAAATGTAAGTAAAATAGTAAATATAATAATTATATATTTTTTTTTATCACAGCGCTATATATATGGCGTTTAGGTTACCGGGAACAATTGCCCATAAAAATTATAGATAAATATTTTTTTTTTTACGCACATAGTAATTCCTGTGGTCTATAAAAGAAAATGTCTGAAAACCAAACGAAGGCCATTTACATGCATTTTATATATAATTAGCAAATCATTACACCTTGAAAGTACGAGTGTAATAGGCAAACCGGTTTGCCTAAAAGGTTAAGCTAACACTATGCTGATATGGGTAATACGAGGCTCAAAATTACGAATTTCAATATATACTGCTTAATAATTTTCATGTTAAATCGAAAAGGAACTATAGATTAAATAGAAGATTACGAAATCAACTTGTTTAACTAATAGCTTAGGCTATTACAGGCCAATAAAAAAGTTAGGGCTACATAGCCTATATCCAATAACTAATAACGAACATATCGCACCCTAATTTTATCTGCTTATGCATTGTAAGCTGTATTCTTTTGTGATTTGACATGATTACTGTAATGTTTTGACTACCTCCCAAAATGCAAATATGCTAAATTGACAATTATAAAATGTTGAATATATTAATATTTTCAGATCGACTCATTATGAAAGTCATTGGTGCTGTTGGAGCGAATATGGATCGATATCTCATAAAACGCAAACAATCGTCTGACGATAGAGAAAGCAATCTTAAAACTTGACAAACAACCAAACAAAAAGAATAAGAATGATAGTGAAGAAATAGGAATTGGTCCCAGTCAGGAAATTGACGAATCTACTATGGAAAATGATGATGTGCCAACATATGTCTTAAGTTCAGAGGAAATGGAAGTAGAGCTAGGCAACAGAAATCCAACCACTTCAATAGATTCCATCAATAAGACCAGCAACAAAAAACTCAAAAGTGGTCCAGATCACAGATGGTGTGTGATCTGTGCTGTGCAATGCAAGCTGCTATGATGTGCAACACTACTTCTAACAGAGTATTGAAACATAAGGTAACTTACAAGACCACTGAAAAATTTAGTTGTATTTATTATTTCAGACATTTCACAACATCCTTCAGATGGACCATTCCAACCTAAACTGTCTGTGTATCCCAAGAAGATCCAAGTTGGATTTAGCAGGTCTATCAATCGCAGGTGGTTCAACCATACACTTGGCTGGAATATTCACAAAGCAGTGATGCAGCTTTTTGTTTTGCCTGTCGACAATTTGCTGTCTCAGCTGGCAAAGCCTTCTGACTACAGCTTCACAACAGCTGGTTATACTAATTGGAAGAGAACAAAAAAAGCCAATCATGGTTTTCATGGCCATGAAAACTCGCAGTGTCACAAAGCTGCAATGATAGCTTCGTCTGACTATAGGAAATGGAATCTACAAGCACAAGCGTCAAGCAACTGATCAGCGAAGCTCACCAAAGAACGATAGTAGAAAACAGACACTACATCAAAACTGTCGGCAAAATTATGTTACTTGCTGCGAAACAAGATATCGCACAAAGAGAGCTTAAGGAATATGACGAAAGTATGAATAGGGGTAATTTCCTTGAAATTCTTCATTTTGTTAAAAATCATGACTTGCAAATTGCTAAAAAGATGGCAGACATGCCAAAAAATGCTAAGTGCACCAGTCCGGAAATACAAAACGAAGTCTTAGAAATTCTGGCAGTCATTATACGGAAAGAAATAATAGAGGAAGTGAAGGAGAGTGGGGAGTTTTCCTTGATTGTGGATGAAACGAAGGATGTTTAAAAAACGGAACAGATTTCTTCTGTATTGCGATATTACTACGATAGCTGTGTAAAGGAGAGCTTTCTGCAATTCGAAGCAGCTGATAAACTTGATGCAGAAAGTCTACCAAACACAATTTTCTCATGCTTAGACAAATTTGGTTTGAACTACAAGTCACATCTTGTTGGCCAAGGATATGACGGGGCATCCGTCATGAGTGGGAGAAACTTAGGTGTGGCAAAACGGATTAAGGAGATATGTCCAACTACAGAGTATATACACTGTTATGCCCATAGACTAAATTTGGTGCTGGTGGACAGTACAAAGTCTGTGAGTGAGGCAGCAGATTTCTTTTCATTGCTTGAGCACTTGTATATTTTCATCTCAGGTTCTTATGTCCAACTTGAAATGTATGCTGACAAGCCACCGATGGAGCTACAAAGGCTCAGTGATACACGTTGGTCATGTAGATATTTTTCAGTCCATGTTGTTTCAAGGTGCCTTACATCTATTCTAAAGGTTCTAGATGATATCACTCATGAGCCCAATCCTGACAGATCAAAGGATGCCAGCTAACTCAAAGGGCTAGATGATTTTCAATTTGTTTTGATACTTTGTGTTTTTCATGGTGAAGGCTATGGACATCATTGATACTCTAAAGGACAGAATTTCAATGCTCAGGTCCAGGGAAGAGGATTTTGAGTATATTTGGCAGTGTGCAGCTGACCTTGCAAATGACAGTGGCATAACTGTGCCAGATGTAGGCCACAATGATCTAATAATTAGTAGAAGAAGCAGATGTCAAGCAAGAGCCCCTGAAAGTCTGTATGACAGCATACTTTTGGAGCCTCTTGTGCACCATCATAGTGGCAACACTAAGGAAGAGCTTAGAACAGACATATTTTATGACATATTGGACACAGTGGCCAGTAAACTTAGTGATAGATTCACCAGTGACATCATGCGGGGCATCCAAGCCTTAAATCCTGCTAGTGAAGGTTTCTTGAATTTGGAAAAAATCGAACCTCTGGCAAAGATTTATTCAGTAAACTTGGATGACCTTGTCTATTAACTGCCTCAAGCCAAACGTCTTTTGGAGCGAAAATCAGAGACAGTGGGGAAGTCACGTCTAGATTTCCCTGGGATCATAGAACCATACAAAGCTGCATTCTTTGAACTTTACAGGCTATGTAAAATAGCTGTAACAGTGCCAGTCACCAGTGCAGAAGCTGAGCGAAGTTTCTCAGCTCTCAAGTTTATTATAACTTACTTGAAGAACACTATGACAGATAATCGGCTAAGCAATCTTGATGTCCTACATATTGAAAGGAAAAGGTCAAATGAGTTAGACTTGGATGACTTCGTTGACATTTTTGCGAACCACCATGATAATAGAAAGATTAGTCTTATCTAATTGACATGGCATCAAGTTTTATGAACATACAGTAGAAAGATATAAATTGCGGGAATAAGTAAGTTTTTTGTTATATTCACTATGTAACCGCACTTACGAAATGTATGAATCTATCACTTTTGTTAAGTATGCATCGTTGTATTTCTTCACTTAGTAAAATTATCACTGAAGCTGATTTGTATTTTTGTATAAAAAGGTGACAAAAACTGTGCAGTTGCTTAATATTTCTACTGCTTTGTAAGATGTGTAAGCCTACTGGAACATAGTAATAAATGAGCTATGCTTTTGCAACTAAATTCAGTATAGTGTTATTACTGGACTATCATCATGCTGAGTGCATTCAAACTTGTTCTCGAAACTGAAACTCAAGGTACCATAAAGAAGAATTAAAGTTCAAACTGCATAGTTTTATGTCCAGGGAGGGTGTCCCCTACACAGATGAGGAGGGTTGACCATATGATTATCCCCCTCCCCCCTAGGAAATCATGAAACTAATGAGGCTGAACTTAAGTCTTCCATGCATCTCAGACAGTCTCAGAACTGCTGGCTTACAGACCCCTTGCCACAGGGCTTCGGCCCTTTGCGCCTTGCATAGGGCTGCACCCTTCAAATAGGACCTTGCCCCATGCTTGTTCCTCCCTCCCCCTCTAAGACAGCCCTGGCTACGCCACTGCGTAGGAAGAGAAATGGACATAACTAAGGGAGGAAATAACATTCCAGAAACAATAAGCAGTGAAGATATAAGAGATAACAAATACATAGATAGTTTAGTTTCTTATTCAGACTTCTTCAAATGAGTATTATAGTGTATCCACTGAAATTTTTACATCATGTGTGTGCGTCTAAATATATACATAGATGTATATACTGTACATTCACACGTACACAAACATACATGTATTATTATTATTATTATTATTATTATTATTATTATTATTATTATTATTAATTTTAGCTAAGCTGCAATGCTAATTGGAAAAGCAGGATGCTATAATTTAGAAGTTTTATTCTGCCTCCCATTTGCATTATTCCCACAATTCCGTCTTCTTTTGCAGGAATTCTACAATACAATACAATACAATATACGGCGGAAAGGCCGACAGGCCTATATACCCGAGATTACAGTCACTCAGTACACATCCTCTCTGGCCTTGTAGTCAAAGCGGGAGACCGGACAATTTGCCGTAAACAAATTTTCCGTAGGACAATTGATTGTAAGACATTTTGCCGTAAGAAAAATTGCCGTACGGATATTTTGCCGCAAGGACATTTCGCCGTAAAATGTATATGCTATGTCATGTATAGATTAAAAAAAAGAATGAGAGAGAGAGAGAGAGAGAGAGAGAGAGAGAGAGAGAGAGAGAGAGAGAGAGAGAGAGAGAGAGAGAGAGAGAGAGAGAGAGAGAAATTTTGATACCCGTCGTTAAATGTTTAAATGAGGTCCTTACAAATTCGGTAGTATACCATATTTTTTACTTTTTTTATCTTGAACCTTTGTAATATCTACTTTTAAGTGAGCATACCCATCCAGCGAACCCAAGAAAACATAAAATGCAAAAAACAATTGCAGATATGAAAGAAAATGCACTGAAATCACAGCTAGCTTCAAGATCATTGATTGGTGCTGCATGCGAGGAATTAGAAAATGCAGGACGCTCTCTTATGCCATCAACTTCAAATTTACCAAGAAACATAAGAAGATGCAGACAAAAAGAAGAAAAGGCCCCTCCTATTCCAAGAACAAGAATCGATTATGTAATTCCCGAAGAATTTGCGTGTTTACAGAACGGAGAAAGATTTTTACTTTATGATAGTGGAATGGAAGATGAAAACAGAATGTTGATCTTTGGTACGATTGCAGGGCTACACGATCTAGAAACACATACAAATTGGGCATGCGATGGAACATTTAAGGTTTGTCCTGAAATCTTCTATCAGTTATATACTCTACATGTCAAAATAAGACATGTATGCATCCCACGAGTTTACGGTCTCCTTCCGAATAAGACTAAGAAATCTTACAATACGTTTCTTCAAAAGGTTAAAAATTTACTCGAGTCCCTAGAACCTGAAAATCTAATGATTGATTTCGAACCAGCTAGTTTTTAAGTTTTTCTGACACTTTCCCTTCTGCAGATGTAACAGGCTCTTATTTTCATTTCTGTAAGAATGTTTACAGAAAAGTGACAGATATTGGGCTTAAGGTTTGATATCAAAGTGATTGTGCTTTTATTACAAAAGTAAAGTGCCTTATGGCACTTGCATTTCTTAGAAAACTTTAATTAAAGTGTGTGGTCCTCATTTTCTTTATCCTTTTCTGATATATAATTATAATTAAATGTATACATGAAAATCAATGAAAAGTGATAATTATAGGCCTACTTGAAGATAACGATATGAATATAGTTACACTGATCAAAAAAAAAAAAAAAAAAAAAAAAAGCTATAAACTAAACTATACATTTTACGGCGAAATGTCCTTGCGGCAAAATATCCGTACGGCAAGTTCTCTTACGGCGAAAAGTCTTACAATCAATTGTCCTACGGCAAATTTGTTTACGGCGAATTGTCCTAGCTCCGTCAAATGCGGAGTGGGTGGCTTATCCAATATCTGTCTAGTCTGGCTTTGAAGGTATTGAATGTACCTGCAGGTATGATTTCTTCCGGCAGCTGGTTTCAAACCTTCACCACACGTTAGGAGAAGAAGTGTGATTGAACTGACCCTGCTTCATTCTTCAGCTGACACTGTTTCTCTGAACACAGGGAGTGTCCTCTGATTCTGCTGCCTTTTTTTTTCAAATGAAGCATCTTCTCACAGTCCACTTTGTACTCCCCATGTAGATACTTGTAAACTGAAATGGCATCTCCTCTTAGTCTACTGAACACCTGTGTTGGAAGGGCCAGCTCCTTCAGTCGTTCCTCAAAGGACATGTCCTGCAGGCCCCGAACTAATTTTGTCGCTCTTCTTTGCAACGCTTCTATGGTATCGATTTCCCGCACATACTGTGGTGACCACATTGAGGTAGCGTATTCCAGCTTTGGGCGAATTAGCCCCTTAGATATAGACAGGAACATGTTGCAGTCCATATACGTGAAAAACCGATGGCATATGCTGACTAAATTGTTAGTTGCAGCTTAAGTTTTGAGGTTGTGGGTCTGAAAACACAAACTACAATCAATATGTACTCCTAGACTTTTTTCGACCTCTGTGGTTGCTAAAGGAGTTGTGTCCATCGCGTACTCCTACTCCTGCACCTGTCCCCTGCCAAGATGTAGTATGTGGCATTTTTCTGGGTGAAACACTAATTGGTACTGCTGCGACTAATGTAAATTGTCTGTTTTGCTGGAACTGAAGGTGGTCTGTATCAGAGTCAATCTTGATATAAATCTTTCTGTCATCTGCATAAATTTTAATGCCGCAAGTAACAGCTTCTGTGATGTCATTTATGAAGATCACAAACAGGAGCAGCCCAAGGACTGAGCCATGTGGTATACTGCTGGTTACGCCCACCCAAGAAGACTTGGACTCATTTAGCAGTACCCATTGCTGTCTGTCAAGTAGGAATGATTCAATCTATTCTAATATATCGCCTTTGATGCCATAGCTCTTGACTTTTGCGAGTAACCATTGATGGGGAACTGAGTCAAAAGCTTTCTGAAAGTCACAGTAAAGCACATCAATTCTCTCATTTTCTTCAAGGAGTGTTGTCCATTCTTTCAGGGATTCTAGTAGCTGAGTGGTAGTAGATCTCTCACTCATGAACCCATGCTGATCTTTAGTGAATAAATGGTTTCTGTCCATGTGGTCTATGATTTTGTCCCGAACAATTGACTCTAGGATTTTACATACTACAGATGTTAAACTGACAAGTCGATAGTTTGATGGTAGGTGTCTGCTGCCTGTCTTGAAAATGAGAGATACATGTGTTCTTTTCCATTCAGCTGGGAGCTTCCCTTCATTGAGTGATCTATTGAAAATGATTGCTAATGGCACTGCTTACTGATTCTTTGCTTCAGACAACAGTTTAGGGTGTATCTTATCTGGCCCTGATGCTTTGTTAGTTTTCAGTGCTTTCCACTTCTTTAATACATCTTCAGGATCCACCTTGATGTCCCGAAGTACTCTATCAAAAAGACGGATTTCAGGTGTTGTGATATACGAGGTATCTTCCTTGGTGAATACCTTCTTGAACTGTAGGTTCAAGGTTTCTACCTTCTCCTCCTCAGACTGAGTTCTGAGACCATCTTCTTGGTTCAGATCTAGTATATCAAACTTTGTTTTCAGCTGAGAGTTCACATATGCCCAGAACAATTTGGGGTTTATTTTCACCTCTCTGGCTATCTGCTTTTTAAATAATCTTTTTGCTTTTCATGATTTCTTGCCTTGCTATACACCAGGTATTTTTTACCTGATTTGGTTTCCAAGAATCTTCGCTATCTTTGATGCTTAGTTTTTATTTTCTTCAGTGCAGTGTTGTTCATCCACCTATGTGGTACCCAACTCGTACGTGGTACGTAGCGGTTTCGTACTTCAGTCAGCTTTTCTAAAAAAAGTAGACCAATATTCCTAAATCGTATCAGCTTCATGAAGCTCCTTCCACTCAGAGACCAGCGCTTGTCTGATGCTGTCATAATCTGCTCTGTAATAGTTGAATATCGGCCTGGTTTCCTTTTGCTGGCTCGCTTTGGCAACAGTTTCAACCATGAGTGAGCAGTGATCACTTTCCCCAAGGGGAGGGCCAATTTGCACTTCATTGACAATGTCCTGCTCACGTTTGAACACTAGATCCAACACATTTGGGGTATTGCCTTGTCGGAAACTTGTAGGCTGTGTACAGCGATGATAAAGAAATTAATCCTTCACAACTTCCATAAACTTATAGGCCCCATGGTTCTCATTTTCAAGACATATTTGGTTAGTCCAATCGATTTCCAGAAAATTAAAATCATCAGCAATAATCAAATTGGTAAGTTTTATATCTCCGAGCTTGCATAATAACTCATTCAGGCTTTTACTATTCCGGTCAGAACTGTTAGGTTTTCTGTAGATGTTGCCAATTATCATTTTCCCCTTCTACTCTGTTTCGATCTGCACCCAGAGCACTTCCTCAAAGTTTCCAACAATGTCATTATGTAGAGTGCATTCAGCAGGGCTCAGTCCTTCTTAGACATAAATGCATACTCCGCGGCTGGCATTTGTGTGATTTAAATTTTCAAACAGACAATATCCGTGGATATTGAGTTCTATTTTGTCAACTCTGTGCGTGCAATTTTTTGGCTTCACTTCACTTATGGCTTTGACATGTGGGTATGTAGTACAGGCGATGATTCTTAATTCATCAATTTTGTTGCATAGAGAGTCCACATTAGTGTAATATATATATATCAATGCTGTCTTTTGCTTATCCTGATCTGGAGCTGTTGTTATTATTCGTGTTTTTACTTGCCCTGTTCGTGGATGGTGCATGCTGCTTTTCAATTGTAATGTGCTTGCTTTTTACTATTACACTTCCACTTAGTTGATTATTCATACCCCTTGCAGAATGACCATGCTGGTTTTTTCGTAGTTCTTTATCTGCAGATTCCATAGGGGACCTTGGACCTTGTATACCTAGTTTTTTTATACATCATTGGCGGCCAGTTCTGCTGCTTCCTTGACCTTGGCATGGATTTCCTGTCTTTCATCTAGAGAGTAATCGTTTGTCACACTTATCTGCTTGATTCTTTCCTCAGCAACTTTGATTTTAGGCAGCAAGCTCATGAAATCCTTCTCTTCTTCCAAATTATTGAAAACAATTTTCAGTTGGCGTGATTTGTTTCTTGCTGTGCCATCTTTCATACTTTTAGCCAAAATTCTCACGACTTTCTTCAATTCAATGTCCTCTACATCAAGGGCTTCATTGCTGATTAAAAATCCCAACATCATTTTGAATTCGGTCATCCACTGAGGCATGCTCACTTTTCTTAACATTTTAAATGATCATATTCTTTTCACGAGCCTCCTTATCTAACTCTTCCTTTTCTTTTGTTCCATAGTGTCTTTCACAATAGATCTGAAATAAGCTGTTTTATCTGGCGCTAC
>NC_090741.1:125504426-125509426 GCF_036898095.1 Palaemon carinicauda | reverse complement strand
GATACACAAGTATGTCTTTCCTAATTTTTTTCTAGCTTACTATTCTAAGCTATAATGCTTAAAATATCAATATTAATATTTTGCATAATCTGTTTATCATGTGTGTTAAACAACCGCATACTCATTTAATTTTTCTTTCTTTACAGGAGGAACCTCAGATAAAATGCGATGCGATCTTCTGCAACCATAAGAGTAGGAACTTCTACGGTGACAAAGCGTGCAGGTCTCATGACCCCTGCACCATCATTACCGAAACCCTGCAGTACTGGGACCCCCAAGTCTGCTATATCTGCCGGACCTTGGTGACCAAAGGTTTCGACGACCCCAAGTCAACGGAGTCGAGTGATGTGGCACGAGAAAAGCTGCACAAGTGGGTACAAGGTTTTCCAGAAAAACTCTCCGGGACCATACCTACCTAACGATAGGATGCATAGCTTGCTGTTCCCGAAAGTGGGTAGTGAAATTGTCGTGCACCAAGCACGACCCGGACCTCCCTGCGTCCAGATTTCCATCAAGACGGATGTCAGTGAGGCGTTACAAAGCATGGACATCCATCAGGGGGAGAGGATGTCGGAAGTGTCTATGGTCACTGAAAAGGATCTACTAAAGGATGATCACGAGGAGGAGTCTACTCTACCTCCAGAAGAAGATGATGATGTCGAGTCGGAGTTCCTTCCGTCTGTCGGCACCGGAGCCGTTACCCTCGACATCCTCAGCTTCTACCCCTCCATTGGACAACATGAGCCAGGCACTGGCCCATCTTACGGCCTTAATGGAGAACATTCGCAAGCAAGGCGAAGCAAGGGAAGCAAGACTCGAGAGAGAGTTCCGTGAAGCTCCACTTACCGCCTCCCGAGGGTCATACAAGCGACCCAGAATCCAAGACCTCCCAACCTGCTCCAAAACCAATCCTTGGAGGTATGCGGAGTTTATGCCGATTACTAACGTCAAACTCTGCATCTCGAAGAAAGGAGCCGTCCCCTTAGACGATATCCAGTTTTGGCCAGGCTTGAACGCTTACTCTAATCGCTTCATTCGACTGAAGCCTGAACCAATGCAAAAAGAGGAGACGGAACCGTAGGAGGTCATGGTTTTCTACCACGATAAGGCACAGTCTCTCTTGTTGAGTAGCCTAAAAAAGGTGGGCTATTCAAATTCGAAAGTGTCCGCCTTGAGCAAGAAACACCTTACCTTTCTTGCTTCTGCTTCAAGCGCCTTCCCCTTTATGTCGAAGGCATTTAAAACTGTCGCCAAGGCAGTGGAGGTAGGCAAACCATGCCCTACACTAGAGGAGTGCAGGCCTCTGTCGTTAGCCTTGCCCATGGAAGAAAAGGAATGGAAGGAAGTCCACCTAACCTTCTCAGTAGGGAAACTGGACGCAGACATCGCTGGACGACAGTTTTGCGAGAATCTCCCTAAACTTTCTGACTTTCTCTTGCGCAAGAAACAAGAGACGAAAGAGAGACTTGCTGCATCCTTATCTCTACAAAACTGCATAGAGATGTGTGCAGGCCAAAGAAGTACCCCAGACATGCTCATGGTCCTGGCCAAAATGCATATGGCTGGCCACCCTAGTAAAGGACCTGTATGCTTTCATGAAGGCTAGGAGAGCCTGTAGAAAGATTGTGTTCGCTGCTGCAACAGTGAAACACAAACCCAGGAAGCTGATATACTCTAACATCTGGGGTAAAGACCTCTTCCCGAACGAAGTAATTAAAGAGGTAGTTGAGAAAGCCGCTACGGAGAATAGGAACCTTCTCCAGAAGTGGGGCATCTCCTCAAAGCGGAAGTCTTCCCCGGATGCGGGTCCCCAACCTAAAAGGAAGACGAAGAAGCCTAGACTTCCCCCTCGGCCTGCTCAGCAACGTCCCACAGTCACCATGACTGTGGTGCCTCAACAGCTGGTTGCCCAGTCACCAGCATTTAACCCCAGGTTTGAGAGGCAAACCACTACCTTTCGGCCGAAAGGTAAAGAATCCAGACAGGGCTCCTCTAGACATCCCTCAAGAGGTAGGGGAGGACCCGGTCAAGGAGGAAAACCCTCCGGACTATCAAAGCAAGGAGATGCTTCTGGTAGGAGGGAGGCTCCAACAATTTCAGGATCGTTGGACCTTCGATCCTTGGCTCCACGGCCTAATCAAGACTGGACTAGGATGGAAACGGAACAGGTCTCCATCATCATTTCCTCAATTTTTCCAACACTCCACCCCCTCATTAGTAGAACATACTTGAGCAAACGGGTTATAAGGAAAGCAAAGTCCATCAAATTCCAGGGAAAGCTGTTTTGTGTTCCCAAGAAGGACTCAGACAAACTCAGAGTCGTTCTGGACTTGTCGCCACTCAACAAGCTCATAGAAAACAGCAAGTTCAGGATGTTAATCCTTCAACACATAAGGACCCTGTTACCCAGAGGGGCGTTCATAGTCTCATTTGACCTGGCAGATGCCTATTGGCACATTCTAGTCAGTCGTCCCCTCTCCTCCTACCTAGGATTCAAGTTACAGAAGATAAAGTATGTTCTCAGAGCCATACCCTTCGGACTAAATATAGCCCCTAGGATCTTCATGAAACTTGCAGACGCAGTCGTGCAACAACTACGCCTAGGAGGCGTTCAGGTAGCAGCGTACCTGGACGACTAGCTGGTGTGGGCAGCATCCGAAACGGCTCATCTGCAAGCATTCAAAGAAGTGATCCAGTTCCTGGAACATCCGGGATGCAAGATCAACTTGGAACCTGAGGTCACACCGCCTCTCCATTCCCTCAGGGAAGAGGAGGGAAATCGCAGGCTCTGTCAAAAGACTACTGAAATCCAACAGGATCTCAAGATGCCAACAGGAAAGAGTACTGGGCTCTTTCCAGTTCACAGCAGTAACAGACCCACTGCTAAGAGCACAGCTGAAAGATGCGTCAGGCGTCTGGAGAAGATACGCATCAAATGCTCAAAGAGATCTAAAATGACCGATACCGGCCTTACTACGATCACTTCTCAAGCCGTGGTCGAAGGCCAAGAGCCTAACGAGGGCCATGCCCTTGCAACCACCTCTGCTGTCGGTGACCATCCACACGGATGCCTCAACGTAGGGATGGGGAGCTCTCTCCCATCAAAGGAAAGTCCAAGGGACCTGGTTATCGTTGTTCAAGGCTTTTCACATCAATATTTTGGAGGCCATGGCAGTCCTCTCGACGTTGGGAAAACTCTCCCCTCGCAGATCAGTCCACATCAGGCTGATCTTGGACAGCGAAGTGATAATGAGATGTCTGAACCAACAAGGCTCGAGATCGTCCCATATCAGCCATGTGATATTAGCCATCCTTTGTCTAGAGAGATGGCACTTATCAGCAGTTCACTTACAAAGGTTCCGCAATGTGACAGCAGACGCTCTATCCAGGCTCAAGCCGATAGAGTCAGAATGGTCCCTAGACTGAGACTCATTCTCCTCCATCTTGGAACAAGTCCTGGAACTACAGATAGACCTCTTCGCGACGAGCGACAACAAGAAACTACCTCGATATGCAGCCCCATACGAGGACCCTCTAGCAGAGACAACGGATGCCATGTCCCTCGGTTGGAACGAATGGACCCGGATTTTCCGGTTCCTTCCATCCAACCTCCTGTTGAAAGGTCCTCAACGAGCTGAAATCTTTCCAGGGAACGGCAGCTCTAGTGGCCCCCAAGTGGCCCAAGAGCAACTGGTTCCCTCTAGCGATGGAACTGAATCTGAGGCCGGCCCTTCTACCGAACCCAGCACTATCTCAACGGGTTCAGAAGTCGACTGTCTTCGCTTCATCACAGAGAACCCAAAACGTTCATCTCATGATTTTTTTCGCCTTAGCAGTTAAGAAAAGATATGAGATCTCATAAGGCAGTATAGACTTCTTAGAAGAATACAAGTCTAAGTCAACTAGAAGACAATATGAATCGTCTTGGAAAAAGTGGGTTGCTTTCGTTAAAGCAAAAGGACCGAAAGAAATTTCAATAGACTTCTGTCTGTCCTTCTTCATCCATCTCCATGAACAAGGTCTGGCCGCCAACACAATAACTACGGGTAAGTCAGCCCTGACTAGACTTCTTCTATATGTCTTTCAAGTGGACTTGACTAACGAAATCTTTAACAAGATCCAGAAGGTATGCGCTAGACTTAGGCCTGCAGCTCCTCCGAAGCCCATTTCATGGTCCTTAGACAAGGTCCTACATTATGTTTCATCTGTGAACAATGAAGATTGTTCTCTGAAGGATCTAACCCAAAAGGTTATTTTCCTGTTTGCTATAGCCTCAGGGGTTAGAGTTAGTGAAGTGGTAGCCCTATCAAGAAATGAGGGCCACATTCAGTTCACAGAAGTGGGAGAACTAAATCTTTTTCCTGATCCAACCTTTCTCGCCAAGAACGAGCTACCCACTAAAAGACAGGGTCCCTGGAGAATCTGCCCTCTGAAGGAAGATGTCTCTCTGTGTCCAATAGAGTGTCTAAAGGTCTATCTTCGAAGAACTTCAGACTTCAGGGGAGGACAGCTCTTCAAAGGAGAAACTTCAGGATCAAAATTATCCCTAAAACAACTGAGGGCGAAGTTCACCTACTTCATTCGCAGAGCGGATCCTGACAGTACACTCGCAGGTCATGATCCATCTGAGAAAAATTGCTTCATCACTGAACTTTTTTTATTATATGGACTTTGAGCGTCTTCGCTCATATACTGGATGGAAGTCATCCAGAGTGTTCTACAATCAATATGCAAAGCAATTGCACGAACTGAAGCATTACGTGGTGGTGGCAGGTAGTGTATTAAAACCTGTCGGCTAGTGCTGCGATGAACAGTGAATTGATTGTGACTATCAATTAGGGTGAAAAGGTTTTTACACTTCCAGTGCGATACCTTTTAAGTGGGTGTCACCATGGTGACACTAAGACTGTTCAAAATCTCAGGTGTGGAATTATACAGATACACTTGTGCCGTGTGTACATAGTACACACTGTTGATAGTATACAACATTTACAGAAAAT